>NC_081528.1:29374144-29674144 GCF_030273125.1 Centropristis striata | reverse complement strand
AACTTTGGTAAGGTATAGCAGTATTTTTACAACATAGTTTTCCCACTTTATGATATTAATATTATTTCAGATTCTTCTTGTTGGAGACATTGTGATGTTATTTGCTCTGCATGGACTGACTTTGTCAGCACATATGCGTCTCCCATTTGAAAGTGTACTGCCAGCAATAGGTTTCCCATGGTGACATTATTGGGTGTAGCCTGCCACCTAGTGGCCAAAACATGCATGTGCATTACAAATATATTTGTGCAACTTTCCCCTGTTTAAAAATGTATTTTGATGTGTCTCTGCCGTGTTTTGGCTGCTGATCTGCCACTTATAGGTCATACATATAATTACTACCTTCCAGGTGTCAGAATTACCCTAACTTAGACTAACTAACTTAGAATAAATGTATTAATTCTCTAGAGATGTCCATCAATGACTGTACTGAGTTATGATTTATTTTCCTCTGTTCTGCTGTGAATCACTTATGAGCTCTGTAGACTGTTCCTAGATCTGATTCCTGTCATAAATTATTTCTGTCTAATTGTTTCTTTCTCTTTCTCTCCCTCCATCTGCCTCCCTGCTGCCTTTCCCCTGCTGCCTGTTTGATTTTTCCAACCCTTCCATTCCATTTTTCTCATCCATTCATTCCTTACAGAAACTCAAACGCCTGATTCCTGACGAGGTAGGTTTGTTACTGCCTTCAGCCAACACCTGTGTGCTTAAAGTCTTTGATAAACCAACTCACCGTTATCCATTTAATGTCATGTTACCGTCTGCCACACAAACCTAACCCAACATAACAAATGTTGTTAGGTTTCTGTTTTTTGTCCTGTGCTGTACTCATGTTAGGTGTGCATGCTTTGAAGATGCACACAGAGAGCATGAAATACTTGGCACATATACCAGTGGTGCCCTTCTGTGCCTGCCACATTGACGGAATATAATTCATAAATGAATATGCAGGGTCACTGTGTTAATATGTGCCAAGACTACATGTATCAAAATGCTTATGGTCTTAAGTGTTTTTCATTTGGCAATAAATGATAAACACAACTTTTGGCAGTTTACCACACAGTCATTAAAACCAAATGGAAGGAAATCCCCCATTGTTTGTTAAAATTGAGTCTTATGCTCTGCGCCTGCCAGTGTTCCATGCACGTTGACTTTGTGTCGCGATGTTTGTTGGCAAAAACCTTTGACGTCTCAAATCCCTAATCATCATCTCACATTTTTGAAAGGTTTCTACTGTGACAGAAAAAATAATAATCCAAAGTGAAAAATAGCCCTTCTGTATTTTGTTAATTGTTCAATTCTTTAACATTGGCCTCAAAAAGCTTTTATATAGCTATAGCTATTATATTTATATCATCAGTGGTAGGCCTGTCTTCAAACTGTGAGTTGATTAGAGATTGCTACCTTGTTTTGTGTAACAGTCTAACAGTGATGGTTAGACTTTGCAGTTTTTCTCTCTGACCTCTTTCCTCTTAACTGTGTCATGTTGTCTGCTAATCCAGTTGGAGCGTTTCACCAGCATGAGGATGAAAAAGGACAAAGAGAAGCCCGGCCAAGTGCCAAGTCAGCGACACTCTTCAGCTGCCAGCTACGAGATCAACGCTCAGAGTGCGATGCTGCATGATCATTCTGATGAATACGTCCTGGATCTTTTTGAACAGATGCTGGTGAGAAAGACAATAAAAGTGTCAGTGTGTTTTGTTTGTCTGGGAAAAAAAAAAAAGAAAACTCACCTATTCTTCTTATTCCCTGAACAGCCATGGAAGCTTGTTCTATTCCATACACAAATACTAATCAGTCCCTGATTTAAGGCCCTTCATGTAGAATTATCAATACCTTGTTAAAAGAAAAAAAAAATGAAACCAGCTCTGTTTGCTTCAAATAGGTATGCTTTGACAAAATTGACAAACTTGCAGCACAAATAACAAATGTCTTGTGACAAAAGTGTTTCTAAAAAATGTAGTTGGGCTTAACGCTATGGCCAGAATCTTCTGTCCTGATATGTGTCAGGTTATATCTCGATAACAAATATAAATCTGGATGTAGCTTTTTTTCTGGTCATTTTTCTATATGAAATAACCACCTAGTAAAGCCTATTTTTGTTTTCACCTGTGTGAATTAAATACTTGACAAATTAATCAAATGTATTGAACTGAGGGGAAATGTAATGAATAACATTAAAAAACAAAACTGCAATCATCAAATGACCTTCCCTCAAAATATTTCTAAAAATAATTTGAGTTGGTATGTGCTAGTTAATATCAATTTAGACAATACAACTGTGTGTCATGACATCTTGATATATGATCTCATCAGGATATGATTCCTTTGAAAGACAATAAATCATCATTGAATTATTGCTCAGCCCTTTCATGTAGTTTTATTTAATAATTCTGCTCAGTATCTCAGCACATCAAAACCACCCCTGCTCATACTTTTTAGCTGAGCATCTGTTCCCATCTAACTAGGGGCTTTACATTCCTTGCATCCAATTTAAGAGAGACTAGCTAAAATACCCTGATATGATTGTTCAAGATTATAAATACAACATAATTTCCATTTTTATTTGTATTTTCATCACGCTGCCTCCCTGTCTCAAATTGCTTTTTTTTTTTTTTATCCCTCCATCAAACCTCTTTCTTTTTCTTCCTTCCTCCTCCCTTCTGACTTTCGCCAGGTGGATATGAACCTGAATGAGGAGAAGCAGCGGCCTCTGAGGGAAAAAGACATTATGATCAAACGAGAGATGGTCTCCCAGTACCTCCACACGTCGAAAGCTGTCAGTACCAAAATAAATATTGCTAATACAGTGAGCTACAGGGAATTTGCACCTAGTCAAATTTTCTTTTAGAAGTTACAAAGTATTCAGTCTTTTACATACCAGATTGTCCTATGCTTAACACATAGGGGGGCATGGGCTTTGTCATATTCAATTTCAAACACTTTAATGAAGCCAATGGTTTCAGGCCAAATTTAAAACAAAGTGATCAGATCATATATTGACAATAAAATCTTCGACTTATTGTTCAGACAAATGCTCAGTCAGAGGCCAGGTCAGACTGCCTGTGTTCAGGGATTGCATTTGCATATGCAGGTGGAGTGTTTCCTTAATCAAGTCAAGACTGGATTGTGTAGATGTAGATTCATTCAAATATTACAATTATCACTGGAATGACCAGTTTGCTGCTAGTAGTTGGGTGCATGAGAGCAGCAGGTGTGATATAATCAGATGTGGTGAAAGGGAGTAGCTCAAAGGACCCACATAACCAAGCACAGATGGCTGCTAGCACAGTTCATTTAACTGCGAAATAAGCCCATTAAGGGAAAAGCCTACGCAGAGTACCCTTTAATTCTACAAATCAAAGTTTTAAATTAGGCTTGACTGTTGCCCTCTGCGTGCTACTATTGTGCTTTCTTGCGGAAATAACACCAATTACAACCTGTAAGAAAACAAATATAAATGCAAAACACAAAATGATTCTGTTTGTGTTTGTTGATTAGGGTCAAAACCAGAAGGAGAGCTCCAAATCAGCAATGATGTACATCCAGGAGTTAAAGTCAGACTACCGAGACACACCGCTGCTGAGCTGTCTGGAATCTCTGCGAGTCTCACTTAATAACAACCCTGTCAGGTAACACACTCATATACTTACATACAGATACAGTCATACAGTTACATACAGTGTGTATGAAAATTAAATGGTGAACCAGATAAATGGGAGAATTACGTCAAATGAACTGGACCAACCTCCAGGGGTGGAGCTGACTGATCTTTCATGATAACCATGTGTCTTGATAGAGGTTAAATCTGGAGTGTGGGACTTTTTCATTTTAGCTTCAAGCCCTTGACAAACACTTTTGCAGAGTGATGATTAAGCCTATCACAGCTAGGGAAAACTCTCCGGTATACTATTTCACAGTATACCGGAGTTGTGGTATCTTTTCTGCCTTTTTCTGCACTGCTCTGCCGAATGTACCTACTGCTTTTGGACAGGCTGGTATTTGTAAAATACTAGTACAATGCCTTCAAAACACGTCTGTTCTGAAGAAGACTTGAAGAGAGTGCTCCTGGGGGCTGGGGAGATGTGGCAAGCTCACCTTCAGGCACACCTTATAAGCACGTTGACATGTGGAGTGTTTTTGTAATTACTCTCATGGCCAGAGGGGGGAGACAAACATTCCTCACTGCAGGATTAAAGCCATTTTGCAAAGAAAAATCCCAACAATTGCATCTTGATATATAGAGTTGATACAGACAGATACAGGTGCTGTTTTAAGGCCAAATCAGTAATTGTTTGACCATACACTAGAGAATTTGACCTTCAAGTATATAGGTATTTCTCAACTATCATAATTGACAGCACAGTGCTCAAAGATGATTCATTAAACTGAAATGTACTGAATAGTTTGAAGCTTTGAAGCATTTTTGCATGCCTATTCATTCTGTTTAAACCTAGTAATTCTACACAGTTACAGATAAAGATTAGGCTACTCTAATATTATTAGTTTTATACTATTTGTAGAATTAGATTTCAGTGGTGACTGCGAAGGATTGTTTCTGACTCGTGTTGTCCAAACAGTTTAAATCATTTCACAAGTCCAAAAGTGAATTTGTATTGGAAAAAAGAAAGATGTTATCAAAAAGTGTGCAATGAAATGTGAAAATGTCAAAAGCATAGTGAACTTAAAATGTGGTCTTGTCACTTCAAGTTGGGTGCAGAACTTTGGAGATGAAGGGCTGGCCTTGCTGCTGAATCTGCTTAGAAGACTACAGGAGGACAAAGACGAGTACCCGTAAGACACTCACACCACAGAATAGGCAATTGTGCTCTTTGACAATGTGTTTATAATGTCTTTCTGTATCTGTCTTCCTTCTCATCCACCAACTAGAATGATGGGAGTGAAATGTCAACACGAGATCATCCGCTGTTTAAAAGCCTTTATGAACAATAAGGTAAAAACATCAAAATATCTAATATTTTCTAAGGTATAATTGCACCTATTTTTTTGCTTTAAGTTGTATTAGAACTAGTGATAAAATATTTTTAATCCCCTTTTGTGTCCTTGCTGTAGTGTAGCAATTCTTCCTCAAGAGGGCAATATGATGCCAATGTGACTTACTTTGGTCGCCTCATTACAATGAATGCAGTCAGTGATAACCTTTGAGAGTGCTTTGAGTTTTCAGTGTGGTAATGGGTCTGACCCTAGCTAATTAGTATAAATGTCTTCAAAGTCTATCACATTTAATAATTACACACACGGTAATTTATTATCAACGATTTAGTGCCTGCAAGAGACAAATTCATTCTGATTCTTCTGATGTAAACACTATAATTTGACCCACGGAAGTCTGGTCTTTGTCTTGCTGCAAGAAATAAATCTTTCTGCTTTCTCAACCATATTTCCTTTCTCTCCTCTATAGTACGGTCTTAAATCCATGCTGGAGTCAGTTGAGGGAATTCCTCTGCTGGTCAAAGCCATCAACCCTCGGGTGCCTCATATGATGGTGGATGCTGTCAAGCTGCTTTCTGCCATCTCAATTTTGGAACATCCTGAGAACCTGTAAGCATTAGTGAAACTGTGATACCATGTCAGTTCATAAATCTTCCGGTCTGGAGCTCAAGTCTAACTTGCAGAGTTATATTAAGTTAAACTTTGAAACTATCAATCAATGGCCTAGCAATTAAGATAAGACTTTATTTATCCCGCAGTGGGCAAATTTACTATTCACAGCAGCTCAAGATACAGACAGGGGCTTTAACAAGTTGCATGAAATTGCATATCATAGGAGTTTCTCATCACCTGTATGTCAGGTTTAAATAATAATATAAAAATATATATAATAATAAAGCTGTTGAATAAAGAAACAGAATGTACTTTTTAATACTGCATATATCTTATTAGTGGGAACTTTTTGTGTAATGTTTCATATGATTTGCATAATTGTCTGTGTTTTTGCAGCCATGAGCGTGTTTTGGAGGCCATTACAGAGGAGGCAGAGATACGGGACATTGAGAGGTTCCAGCCACTCCTTACTGGCATGAGAAATCACAACATTGCTCTTAAGGTGCACTTGCGCACTCATACTGTAACAATTATAAACCCCCATGTGTGCTTTTATTGACAAATGACAACAATTGAGACTTATTACTCTTCATCTGGTTAGTGTGAACTGTGAAGCTGACATTCTGATGTGTTTTTGCAGGGTGGCTGCATGCAGCTAATCAACGCCTTGATAAGCCGGGGGGAAGAGTTGGACTTCAGGATCCACATTCGCTCAGAACTACTAAGACTGGGACTCAGAGACCTGCTGACGGTACAGAAAACACTCTCTTTTGATGTTCCCTCAAAGTGACTCTCTAACAAAACACACATTTGCAAATCTTTACTCTCCATGTCTTTTTCAGTCTTGATGCCTCTGTCTTGCTGACTGGCTGACAGACACTCAGATGCCTTGAAAATTTTCCCTCAGCCACCCAAACTCGATGTTTGTCACACTCTTCCTGTCATTCTCTCCCTTGTCTTTTCATCCCTCCTCCTACATCCCATCACTCTCCCTGCAGGAGGTCCGGATGATAGAAAACGAAGAGCTGAGGGTGCAACTCACGGTGTTTGATGAGCAAGCTGAAGATGACTCTGAGGACCTCAAAGCACGTCTTGATGACATCCGCATTGAGATGGAATATCCTTCCACTGGGAAAAATTGTCCCTTTGTAGAAATTGTTAGGGTCTATTTTTTGACCTTGAAAAAATCCATATACCTGGTTACAACATAACTTTGCACATTTGTGCTTTCACACAACATTACTTTGCTAGTTTGATGAATGAAAGGAATAACCTTCATAATAGGGATGTCCTGGTCTGATCTCAAAGACTTAGTATCAGCCCTGATCAAAGCATTTTTCAAGTCATTGGTATCAGCTATTGAGCTATATTTAGCTTGAAATGATATTTTGTTGCTGTGTTTTTACTTGCGAAGCTTTCATGCACAGCGTGTCCTGCAGCCATCTACTCTCCGCTGTCTGTCTCTCCTCCACTCTTTTGAGCTTGGTTGTGACAAACGGCACACACAAAATACAGCACAAAATGCAGTATGAGACTGTATGTGTCTTTATGTTATTTACCTAATTTATATGCACTCCTATTTCAACTCAGCGTGAGTGTCCCTTGTGTTTTGCTGTTGTCTCTGGTGCATGATGTTTCACCACCGGCAGAGCCCAGCCCCTGCTCGGAGGAGAGACAGACAGCCCTGCAAGCTAAAAGCCAATAACAGTAATTTATTCATGTAATCCGCGTAAATGATGTACGGATGATGAAAATAAACACTCAACAGAACACAGTTAATTTTGGTAACTCAGGAAAATACTGCACCAAAGTAACAAACACTGCAGGTCACAACACCAGATAGATACAGATATACAGAGGGTTTTTTAATTGTTCCTTTCTTCCCAGTTATCAGCCTGACCACTTTCTTTCTACCAAGACAGATGCAAAATATGCAAAATCTTCAGGCTCAAGGGACATTGTAAGTCTCTGTGGACTTTCATTTAAAATTCTTCTCACAGACATTTGAAAAACATCTGACCACTGGTGGACTTTGACATTGTTTTATTCTACAACATAACTCTGAATCTGTCTTTGTTATACAGACAATACAGACCAATTAATACTTAGTTAAGTGTACATTTCTATTGTTGTCAATGGACTTTATGTTTAATTCTACTTCACTTTTATATCATTGTGAACATACACATATCTGACCACTTTGTGGTGGGATAACTGGGCCTAAAATGTGTGCCTTAATAGATTTATTCCATGCAAGATTATGGTCTATTCCTTTAAAACCTATAATGATTTTGGCTGGATTTGACAAAGATAAATATTTAAAGGGCGGATGCAAAGGAGGCCGTTTTATCTTCCAGTCACTCTTACTATAAAAATGTACTTTTCAAATGGGCTCAAATAGTAATTTCACCAGCCCCTGTTATTTCCCTTGCTGCTTGTGACATGCAGTTATAAGCTTCCACACCAGGTGTCTCTTAGGGGCAACTACTACAGTGTAGCACAACATTCATTCAGTGTTGCAGTGAGAAAGGCAGACTACGGTGAAATTAATTTTGAAAGCATAAATATACTTATGTTATAGAACTGATTGGGGTTGTTGCAAAAGACATGTTTAAATTTAATCACACTGTTCCAGTACAACAGACTCGACTATAAAATGTACTACAAGTCTGGTCTTTGTTTCAATTAGTGCAGTTCAGTTATATTTCAATGTAATTCTGAAGTGACACAAATGACAGTAAAGACATTTCCGGTTCAATTGCTCCGAGCTTTGTATTAATTATACATGCAGCAAAAGTTAGACAGACTTGTCAGCGTTATCACCGTTGATGATGTTGTGTATGGAGTTATTTATATTTGTGATAAACTAATTTATTCATTGTGTTAATTAAGCCTTAACTGCTTTTGCTTCAATGATGTGAGGGAAGTGTTTGAAATCCTAGTCAACACTGTAAAGGACTCCAAGGGCGAATCCCACTTCCTGTCCCTGATGCAGCACCTGCTGCTGATCCGTAATGACTACCTGGCCAGGTAACACATGAACACACACACACACACACACACACACTCATACATGTTGATACTCACACATGCTCATATTACATATTGTTTCATGAAAAGAAACTAGATATTGTATAATCTTAGATTTACTTATCACTGCTTTTCTAGCATTGTTATATATAAATAGTCCTTTATGGGTAAGGAAAACCAGAATAACGCTAATGTTCTGAATGACTGGGCAGGCAGAGAAAAAAATGCATAAAAACATGGCAAATTTGCACAGGGGCAATTCAGAGTCCTTGTCTGCAGCATCCTACAGCCATATTATACGTATACAGAAAAGTACTTATGTAACTGTCGCTGGCAACAAGTTATTTTTCAGTAAAAATGAAGTCTAACAAAAAAAGGCCAAAGTAACAAAAACAAAAGGAAAACTTAAGTAGTAGAAGTTTCTTCCTTTTCTTCAATTCCGTCTCTTCATCTTCCTCCTCTCAGCCCCGTTCTCCATTTGCTGTTTGTTTTCTAGAGCACTGTTCAAAGGCTGAGAAATTAATACATGCAAAGAAGTCCAATTCCATTTTAATAGAAATGAACGCCATCACCTCTTATCACCAGAAATATGCTAATGTCTCTCCCTGTGTCTTCCAAAGCCCTTGGGGGTTTAGCTAGGGAAACAGAGGAGAAAGGAAGAGTGAATAATTGAATGGCAAGACGGGGGTAGAATAATGTTAAGGACAAGTCAAGGGTTGTACGGCATGTATACACATTTTTACGCATGCATGTCCACCTTCACACTCGGCAACACAAAGGCAGGAATGCTTTTCTTTTCTTAATATGACAGAAAATGCATAACAACATGATCTTATTTGAGTCAAGTTAGTTGTGTTGTTCGTCAGTGTTGCCTTGATGTTATCAGACAGGCAGGAAATTGTGGTTTATTTTTAACATAGTTTGGGGAATAAATTGTTGGGATGGAAAAGGGAGGTAGGCGCAAACAAATGGTCTCAGCTGAGGTCTTTTTTTACCTCGCCTGTCTTCCATCCCTCCCTCTTTCCTATAGTGCTTTCTCCATCCAGGTGATCCAGTGGAACAAAATAAAGGTGGTCTGTAATGGACTCCACCGAGAGACAGGAAGTGAGTGTGGGAGGGAGAGCTGTGGAGTGGCAGAAAATACAGCTTGATAATTACAGAGATGAAGAGAGAAGGGAGATGGAGGGCGAGACAATAATGAAGTAGAAATTGAGAGTTGAGGTAAATTGCTGGGTAGATGTTGAGAGTATGAGGGAGGGACATACAGGAAATTGAAGGGTTAGCATTTGTGTGGGAATGAATGAAAGAGTACCTGCTGCTTTAATCTTTTTTATTATTGGTCTTACTTTGTTTCAATCTCAGGTGGAGATTGAGGCCTGAGAATTTATTATAACACACAAATGCACTCCAGTGAATGGTTAAACCTCTATTCACACCCATATAGTGCATGTACATAGACCATACAAGGCTCGATAGATTCAGTTTAAAATGCAAGAGCATGTTTATTTCTTTTATGATTTAGCAAAATGTTAGGCCTACCAACCACCTCATTTTAACACCCCCCCCCTCCTAATGTTTAAATTGTATGTATTCAGGCTTGTGAAGGATGTCATATTTATGATGTAGCCAAATACAAACCTATTTCACTCTGACTCAGTTTTCCAGAACGACACTAGATGTCTCTCTCGCTCCATGGAAAAATGGAAGCTTTAGAGAAAAGAGAAAAAAGAAAAACCTTGAAGTATATTGAAGGAGTGGAATAAGTGTTAGACAAAGGCAGAGTGACTAAGAGAGACGGCGGGGAGGGAGACAGAATAAATAAAGTATTGAGTTTGTGACTCTGGCAGCATCTAATGGGGTCAGGGAATAAGACGCCTCCAAAATTGAGTGTCTGTGTGAAGCTGGCTTGATCAGACACGGGGCGCTGGACATACACTAACACACTCAGTTGCACACAATCAATCTTTGTGGCAAGAAACTCAAACTGTCATGCTCACACAGACAGCCAATCTCAGTTGCAGACAAAGACAAAGTGACATAGCATGTGTGTTCACACATTTGTCTGAACAAATGAACCGACTTGCTCTTTGTCAGTTCCATCCTCTGCTCACATCATGTGCCAGATTTCTTATTAATGCAGACTACACAAGTATTGTACAATACATACATTTGCTTTAGTTGTCATTGTGGAGACAACATACAAAGTACGTTGTAGAGAATGACTCATTCTCTTTTCTCCCCAGCACCACACTTCTCTCTCCATTGTGACCCTCCTTCCATCCTTCACGTTATGTTCCCGCTGCTTTCCTCCACTTTGTTCTCTTCTAATCTCTCTGTAAATCTGTCACTCCCTTCTTCTTGCAGGCCTCAGTACTACAAGTTGATAGACGAGTGTATCGCTCAGATCGTGCTTCACAGGAATGGAGCAGACCCCGACTTCAAGTGCCGTAACCTCAGCATCAACGTTGAAGGCTTGATAGGTGAGCTGTTAGACCAGAACACACATGATGAACACGCCATTCCTTTTCTCTCTCAAAGTGTTCATGGGGACTTTTTGCCCATAAGCCCTTTAAATGTGCTATATTCATGCACTTCCATATGCATTAAAGACCAACTTAACACACAATTCACAGATAGAAAAATCAATCATTATGGCCTTTGTGGGTTGAAACTTTTATAATTTCACTTTTGGCCTACCTTATCACTGACACAATTGCTGTGCTGTTGTCAGCAGCATTCTACCTGCCCTATGTGATTTAACCTTGGTCATAATACAATAATACAATGCATAATACAATTTGTAACCATGGTTGAAAGATGTGTAGTGACCCCAAAACCCCACAGGGTGGAGCCAGAGAGGGAGTGTGTAAGAGTGTGGGCTGAATTGTGCTACAGGTTTGAAAGTCATAGGTTGATGGTGTAAAATGACCTTTATCAAGAGGATAAAAGCTTCATCTCAAGTTAAGCAGTCCAAGAGTCTGGTATCATAATATAGTAGGTGAGATTTCTTTGTCCTCCTCCAATGTCTGATCCCTGACCCCCGATGGTAGATTGGTGAAATGGTAACTCTCAGGCTCTGATTGTGAATGTGTTGTCATAATAAAAGTCAGCAGTGCCAAGGTACATGTATGTACATCCCTTATGTTTAAAAGATAGTTTAAAAAAAATCACATTTGTCTTAAAGGGACAGTTAAACCCCAAATCAAAAATACATCTACTCTATGGCTGTTAACTCCAACACTTGGCAACTCACAGCAAAATAATCTAGATTGTCAAATAGCCCTACAAGTAAGAGATCATTTATGTATTTTTGATTTGGGGTAAGCTGTCCCTTATAAGCACACTGAAACTGATATGGCTAGATCTTCTCATTTCTCTTTTTTTATACCGTCCATTAAAATAACTTTTCCTGATCCTTATCCAATGGGAGTGAAGGGGAACTAAATCTACAGTCCTCATTCTGTGCAAATTTACATCCCAAACTTTATCTGAAGCTAATAAGAGGCTTTAACAGTTTGAGTTAATCAAATCAAGTTGAGTAGCTTCTAATGGTGCTCTTTTTAGCACAAACTTCCCTCTTTATGCCTCAACTGCAGCTCAACAAAAAAACAGTGTCAGGGCGAAAAGGAAAAAGGGAATTCTAAAAAGACTTTTGAGGATACTCACTTGATTTGATTAACTCAGACTGCTAAAGCCGCATATTGGCTTCAGATAAACTTTGGAATACATTTTTAGCAAGGAATGAGGACAGTAGATCCCCTCCATTTCAGTCGCAAAAGGAAAACATCTTTTGATCGCTAGTATGAAAATGAGGAATGATTAGGGGAAGCTAAAACTGTATATATATATATATATATATATATATATATATATATATATATATATAGATAGATAGATAGATAGATAGCATGTTTTCTGGTAATTCAATAATAATATAATCAATATTAATAACCCCAAAGTAAATTATATTTTTTATACTCCATACTACATGTTAGCAAAACAACGCCTCAATAGTTCACCACAGCTTTTCTCCCACACGTAAGGATCCGAGTGTAAAGCGATGTCGATGTAAATATTTTTTCAACTTAGTGATAGAAAGAATATTGAAAAATGTATACCATGATAGATAATAATTGTATATGTATTGTGTAAAAATTGTAACTCTATTCTCTAATTACCCGCAAGCAAGACGTGATGGTCATTGATCCATGTCATTACCTGTCACTCTCTATTATATATTCATGAAATACTGAATTTTGGTGAAAACTGTTGTATTTGCATTTGGCAATGTGGACCTGAATGACAGCACTAAATGTTGACTAGAACACCTGCTGACTATAGTAAACTAAACCAGAGCATAATGGAGGTGCAGGCCATGTCTCAAGAGTTCAATACTCCTTTATGGCAGGTCTCCGTTGCTCACCGCAGGAGGCTCTAATTGCACTGCTTCTAAATGCGTCCTGACACACACACAGGCTGGCTGGCCTCCTTTAAGGCTGCCAGAGTTATTATCGGTGGAAAGCAGCCCAATTCTGCCCTGCATGCATTATTTAGTGTTTTTCTTTGAACTCTGAAAATCAGCACAGTTTTTTCCCCTACATTCTGGCTCCCTTAGTGCTCTCTATTCGAAGTTTGTCCCATTTAGCCTAGCCACCATGACAGCCCCCCTCTTCCATTACACATCCAATAACCATGTAAACTCATACACAAATGCACACTCTGAAATTGTATGTGGGTTGGCATATTATTGTGAGGTTCTTTCATCCCAAAAAATCTTCTTTCAGAAAATAGATTTCTCATTTTTCTCTGCCTTGCTTGCAAGCTTATCTAGATATAAGGAATATTGCATAGTTTCAACTCCCTTTTCCATTAGCCATATTTTCATTGCAACTGAAGACTCAAACTTTTATCTCTCCACAATCTGTATAATTTGCTTTCCTATACGTTTATGCAATTCCCTCATTTTCTATTTTAGCTTTTCCCAGCTCTTCTATCTCTGCTTTCTATCTTTTTGATCCCCCTCCTGGGCATCATGATTAGCTGTCTTTGATCCAATGACTTTGTGGCATTCATCTTCATGCTAATTAGTTCTTTTACTGCACGTGCTCTGTAAGCCCTTGGGCACTGAACCACCTGTAGTCTCAGCAATTATTCTTTAAAAGTACCCTGTTGGTCAGCCTGTGTCCTTCTCACCTTGTCCTCTGCCAAGCAGAACCTCAGATAATGGATTACTTCCACACTGTTATATGCTCTTTCTTTCTTGAATAAGAATTTGATATAAACTGAAGATGTATTTTGCAAATTAGTGTGCTTCCACCTTTCTCTCTCTCTCTCTCTCTCTCTCTCTGTGTCTCTCTTTCACACACATACACACTCAGACAAAGGTGTATTTTTTGGAGCTTTAAAAGGTAATGATGTGTAGAAGCAGCATGCAACAGATGGCATCCTGTTGTAATGAGATGCCGCCACGATCTTCTCACGGATCTTGACTTTGAGTAGTGTGATAAGGAGAAAAATCGGGAGGCAGATAGGATGCTTGCTCTGTGTGTATGCATCTGTTTGTGAATGTATGTGGGCGCACAGCATGTGCCAGACTGAAGGGTGTGATGTTTCACACCCGGACCTTTGCAGGTGTGTTGTCTGAAACCGTTATCTGATCCACCTTTTCTTTTTTCTTTCTCATTTCCTTTTGTCTGTCCTCTCTGTTTGTCCACAGACAACATGGTGGACCAGACCAAGGTTGAAACCAGCGAGGCTAAGGCAGCTGAGCTGGAGAAGAAGGTGAATTACACACAAATGAATTCATGAGGAAAGTCAGAAATGCACATACACATAACAACAGCATGCCATTGATACATACATATGTACATGTCATCCCAGAAGCACACAAGTTATTACAATCATTTAGACACAAAAGAAAATCATACATTTTAAAAGCTAACATTTCCCCTCACACACATATACACACACCGGGATCGTAATGAAATTCTGTGCGATCAGTGTGACATGGGATGACAAATGACAAAGCGGGAGGGACACAGGGTGACTAAGAGAATGAGCATACGCCTGTCTGACAGACAAATACTCTTACAGGCTAGCAAAAAACACATGCAACACACACACATTCGCACAAGGGGGTAAATGCCTTGATTGCGGCGTGCTGCTGCCCTGATATTTCTGTCCGTGTGACAGGATAATTGCAAAGAGGGAGCTGAAACTAGCCTTCATTCAGGCACGCATAAAGACACACACTTACATGGGATCATATCCATTGAACACACACACATCCACACAAGCACACATAACATGAACACGCTTGGATTCATTTTCGCTGACCACACACACACACACACACACACACACACACACACACACACACACACACACACACCATAGTGCTAGTTGTCTATGATGGGGTAATTGCAGGCAGTCTCTTTGGCAGGAATTAGGGATGAGGCTGTCAGGACACCGACAGCTAGAGTAACGGATCTGCTGTCGGCAAATTAAACAGCCATGTGTGTCTGTGTGTTCGTGTAGTCATCTGTTTCAATGCTCCTATCCTGTTTGTCAAGTGTCCTACAAGAAAAATCCTTGAAAATGTATGAAAGTGAGAAAATTAAAATTGGGGGTAAAATGTTTCTCTTTTTTTTTATGGATGTGAGGGTTTTAAAATGGAAGTGAGAAGTGAGCTCATACAAGTGCACTGAAGTATCCTAACTCAATAATTGACACTAATTTCCAGTGTAAATTATACAATGAAACTGAAAGCACTAGACTACAGGAAATGGCTTCTACAGGTCTTTGAGATACGGAAACTGCTGCAGCTTCGAGAGGGAAGCTAAAAGCTTGTGCACGCAGAAACACTTTGCTCCCATATTTCATTGTAGAACCCTGTTGTTATGGAAGCTGGGTTTCTATTTATTGAGTGCATTTAAAAAAAAAAAAAGATCCCTCAAATAAAATTGTTTATAAAATGATTCGGCCTTTGAAGATTTCTTGCTCAACCCTAATCCTGAAGTAGTGCACCTTCTGAATTTCAGCAACACAGTTTCCATTCTTTATTAGTTTTGCACAGCCTTTACTTGATAACAATAATACTTGAGAATATTTTAAGATGTACCTATAATAATTCAGGACATTAAAGTTACAATCTCAATTATCTCGTTTTCATTCTCTTTGGCAACAATTTAGAGGAGCATCTTGGAAGTGCTTGATTATTACTTATTACTTATGACCCTGTACTGCAAACATGGTACGTTTTATTACAAACATATCAGGAAAACCATTTTCACAATAGTGACACAGTTATTGTGCTATACTGGTACCGTTGAGGCTGTTTACTAGCATGGTTATTGAGTAAAGTCTAAGATAACCTTGTTTACTGCCCTCAATATAATGTTTCTTGATGCTGACCACAACACAAAAAGTCTGTCTCTCACTTTTAGGATACTGCAACTAAATCTGTCCTTCTCTATGACCCTTGACATGCTTATTAGTTGGATTCAGAGCTGACGGCACGCCACGAGTTGCAGGTGGAGCTGAAGAAACTGGAGGGCGACTATGAGCAGAAGCTGCAGGACTTAAGCCAAGAGAAGGAACAGCTTGCCACTTCTAAGCAGGAGCGAGAAAAGGAGAACGATGGACTACAACAACAGCTAAGCTCTCTGCAACAGCAGGTACACACACATACACTGATCGACCAATCTGTGTGGAGCTCAAAGCTTTTTTTAATTCATATAACTCAAAATTTAAGTAGGTGTGACAACTTCTCTCACAAAGATTTTTTATCTGTGAATTAATCTAGAAGAAAATGCCTGAATTCATTAAAAAATACATTTCAATACAAAATACATTCATGGCATTAAAATATAATATGTTTAAACCAATACGGCACTTCCAGCTGTCTTTGCGGCAAGTTGACCAGCCCAGACAAACAGCAGTACTCATTGCTAGATGCCATTGTCAATATAAAACGAACAGAACATTAGGACAGAATCAATAAAGAGTGATTCAGATAATTGATTCAGTTTTGTTAAATGTCCCAGAAACACATACACAGAAACTTTTTCGAGAGCATCAAGAAGTAAAATATTTTGAGGCTTAAATAAATTCTATATTGCACAAGTCTAAGCAACAAAAAGTTGTCCAACATCTATGCACACCCACACAAACACAAAAGCCCCCCTGGCCTTAAATGATTTAGCCAACTGCTAGCATGCCATGAAAAGAGGAAAAAAAACAAAACTAAAAGGATATCGTGAGAAGAAGCCAAATCCTTCAGAGATTAAGAAACTCAATAAAAACGTGGAAAGTGGGGGAATTGGAGTATAAAGAGTGACTAAAGGGAGAAGAAAGAAGAAGAAAGGAAAAGGATGGAGATGGGACAAACAGAATTTTTTAAGGCCAAGATAGACACGCAGGGTGTTGTGTGTGTGTGTGTGTGTGTGTATGCGCTTGTGTGCACACTCATACAGTAGGGAGGCAAAGATGAGGATTGTTTAGCTGTCAGTGTCCTGCTGCCACACCAGCTGGACTCTGCCTCACAGTGACATCCAAACTCACAAACACACCAAGTGACCCAGAACAGTCTGCCTCTGTGCATGTGTGCTCACATGAAGATGTTCCTCTCTGTGTGTTTATCGGTGTGTGTGTGTCTCTGTCAGTAAGAGAACTACACAGCTTCCAAAATGAGCTTCATCCAAAGTGGCCGATGCCAGCAGAGTCATCGTCTCGCTACGCAAAAGCCTAAACACACGCATATGCACACTCAGTTGTCCAACGCATCAACAGCATCACTAGCCAGGCATCAGACAAGCTTCTCATACTAAGATGGCTCACTTTGTCTGTGTTTGAGGCACTGCCCATCGAAGATTTCTTCACATGTAGAGATCTCTCACTGTCCCTCCGTGTGATGCTGTGCCCAACTCTTCATCTGCTGCCGCACTAAGAAAGCTTGCCTCGGAGGCCCTTGATATCTGTTACTGTCTTCTATTCAAAGTCTGAGGAAACGACACAAACAATTTGATACAAATGCGCTTTCACAAGCACACTTTGTACCCATAAAGACAGTAAATACAGTAAATAAACTATACATACATATAGTACTTTCCAATTCAAAG
The DNA here is from genome assembly GCF_030273125.1 of Centropristis striata. Lineage (NCBI taxonomy): Eukaryota > Metazoa > Chordata > Actinopteri > Perciformes > Serranidae > Centropristis > Centropristis striata. The sequence continues at coordinate 29,656,430 of NC_081528.1, read as the reverse complement.
CCCACTCCTCTTGTAGGCCAGTATTAAGCTGGCTGACTTAAAGGACTTGGACAGTTTTCTCAAGCCTCTCTGATGTAAATACAGAGATGAGTATTTTAGCGTTGAAAAAAAAAAAAATGATTTCACACTCACTTCTAATTTAGAAGTTTGTCCTACTCTTGAAAAAACTTTTTCTTCTGAATTCCTCTGTGGACTTAATTCCCCCCTTATGTTTTTCTCTCGGTGCCTTGTCTTTTATTTTCTCCACATCTCTCCCAAAACCCAATCGTGCCCAGGCTTTAATCCAATTTTATGTAGCTCTTTCCCCTCTTTTGTTCTGCTTTTTTTTCCTCCCAAATCTAATCAGTCTGTTGGCATGGCTATTCATTGGAAACGGTGGAAATTGCCAAAGCTATACAAATTAATGTCAATTCAAGGAATTAACAACAAACAATAAGCAGTCAAGTAAAGGAGTCATGATTTCAATGCTGAACCGAAAATCGATCAAAGTGAGCTTTCAATTTCAATTATGGAAATCAAAAGCAGGATTGGCTAAACCAGAAATTCTACCATATGGCCTTAGTGTGGTACATTCCATAAACAAATTTGGCAGTTATATTACACTTGATACCATGTAGCTTATCTACATGTGGGTGAAAATGTTTAGTGAAAGTTGTCACAGCATAAAACCAATTATCTGTTTATCTTTATTAAGAATGACTCAACACTAACAATGATGTTGCCTTCAGTGCTAAAAAAAAAATTAAAAATGGATTTAAATTGTGACCTTAAAGTTTTGACACTCCTGCAGTCCAGTTATGCAATTATGGTAAATTATATATATATGGTGTGAAGATTTGTATGTCCAGTATTGTTTTGATATTAGAAATTATAGATACCGATTTTTATGACATAGTGTATCCTTACTTCCCTGCAGATTGAAAAGCTGTCTAAAGATCTGGAAGAGGCCAAGACAAAAGTTGTCACAGTTACTGTTCCTGTGCCAACACCCGGTGGGCCCCCTCCACCACCTGCCCCTCCTCTCCCTGGTCAGAATGCAGGTATGCCCCCTCCACCTCCACCTCCACCCCCACCGCTACCTGGCCATGCAGGCATGCCTGTTCCCCCACCCCCTCCTCCTTTACCGGGTCATGCCGGTATTCCTCCCCCTCCTCCTCTACCAGGCATGCCGGGACCTCCACCACCTCCACCCCTCCCTGGTATGCCAGGACCACCACCCCCTCCACCTTTACCTGGGATGGGACCACCACCCCCTCCACCTTTACCTGGAATGGGCCCTCCTCCACCACCACCTCCACCTGGGTTCCCTGGTGTGCCTCCACCACCACCAGGCCCAGGCATGCCTCCACCTCCACCATTTGGCATGGGGGGCTGGGGTGCCCCTGCACAACCCCAGCTGCCTTATGGGCTCCAGCCTAAGAAGGAGTACAAGCCTGAGGTCCAGCTGAAGAGAGCCAACTGGAGCAAGGTCAGTCCCAAGATAAATGGTTTAATATACCATCAATTCCAAGAGTGATGATAAAATTGACAGTTATCTATCTGATGGTTTAACTCTTTAACATTCTGCCCTCTTCTATAGAGAAATAGTGGTGGGGGTCAGGGGATTTTTAGAGAGAGATATCAGGTCAACAGTAGATTCTACAAAGAAGTGGTGTACATAATCTGATAGCAGGAAACCTAAACATTTATTTGAGAGGTAGCTCAGCACCATGTGTAAGGATGTTGTAGTCAACAATCAGGAATACAAAAATATTAATAAAAAAAAAAGTATTAAAGTACATAAGGGCTTTGAGCTTTATGAGATTAGAATATGATGGCCATTCCATGCTCAATAATGCAGAATAAATTGCTGCAGCAAGTTTTGAGTTGATACCATTTGTTGCATAAATTTGGTGCAAACTTTATTTTGGGCCCCTTGAGAATTGATAAAAATGGTCAGAAGTCCCTGCAAAATACAACATGAACCCATGACTTTGAGGAACACCATAGAAAAATCAGTTAAAACTGAGCCCACCACAGCCTCAGAAAGAAAAACGTTGGCAGGGCGTTGCCACGAACATCGTTAACGAACATTAAGGGTTTAACTACTGTTGACCTGCAGCCATCTTGGATTTTGAAGTTAGGTTTGGTTAGATTCCTCCCACTTTCCTCCACGTCTGTCATCCAACTGAAGAAAGCATTTCAGTTGAAATTACTGACCGGAAACTCAGAAATACCAGTGACATGTCATCTTTCTTAAAACACTAAGAAGTTGTGTTTGCTTGTTATTGTGATAATTTGTTTTGATGCATCAATCACGCCAGTGTTCATGAGGTGGTTGTGAGCTGATATAACAAACTGTTTCCGCTGAACAAAATGCTAATGTAAAAACAGAGAGGGATTTTATTTTAAATTATTGTAATATATATTTTGAAATGGAAAAAATGTACTGTGCTAAGTTTTACAGTCTAGTTTGAAATGGCTCAGCGTGTTCTTTAGCGTGATATTCTGACCTAAAGTGACTTGCATGCATACGTGTATCTCATGACTATGTGCTTCATGTTCTTCTCCACCCTCTCATCTGTGATGGTTAAAACATCAAAACGACCCTCTGTCTTTCTTTAGCCTAAAGCTACTGTTTAATGGCTTCAGCAGACTTCATCAGCATTTAGCTTCTTTCTCTCTCTCTCTCTCTAACTCTCTCTCTGTCTCTCACTCTCTCTCCCGGGCTGGTGAGAGTGTTTGACGAGGATGTCACAGAAATTGCTTTTTAATAAGCCTTCTTCTTTTAACTGCGCCACTGAAAGATAATTAAATTGCTGCTAGAAAGGACAGTATTCTTTTGTAATTTAAATTAACTTTTTTTTCCCTGGCTTGGTCTCATCCTCCTTTTTGCGTGCTCTTTTGCTTTTCTTTCTTGCTCCTTCAGCTCATCCCCATATCACATTTCCTTTCCCTATTCTCTGTCTTTTCTGTCCTACGCCCCCATCCCTGAGGCTTTGTCTATAATGAAAGGACTGATATCTGTAAATTTACTACCACTGCTTTCTCTCTTGCTCTCTCTGTTTCACTTTCTCTCTTTCTCTTTTCCTTTAATGTACACTGAGAAAGTGAAGGAAAAACATACAAAGTTAATTGTGACTTGTGACCAGAATAGAGAGCGAGCAACACCAAGACAAAGGGATGGAAACAGAGAGAGCATCCGAGTAGGGATGTGTGTGAAGCTCTGAAGCTCAAGATTCTTTGTGGTAGAGACAGTGTGCAAAGATTAGAGAAAATAACTACCTGTTTCCTTCTCTTTCTCTCCTCTTTGTGCCTTCCTTCCTTCCTTCAACATTTTCTACTCCCTCTGCTATCAAATCCCTTCCTCTTTCTTTTATACCCCGGCTGTTTCTTTTGTTCTGCTGACTTCTTTATCTGCTCAACTCATTGTTTGCCAGGTGCACAGATGACCGTTTTGAGAAAATTGAGCCAATTTGAAGATATGGTTATCTAACAGATACAATACACCTCTCTCTCCTTCATTTTTATCTCCCTCTGTCTCCCTCTTTCTCTCTCTTTAAATACTGGCATTCCTCTCTCTTAGATCGTACCTCAGGACCTCTCAGAGAACAGTTTCTGGACCAAGGCAAAAGAGGAGCAATTTGAAAACAATGAGCTCTTTGCCAAACTCACCTTGGCCTTCTCCTCACAGACAAAGAGTGAGTGTGTGTCTTGTGTGTTTTTACTACCACTGTTATCATGTTGTGTTTCACAGTAATGAGCAATGCCTTTTTTCTGTTTCTCACCTCTTCCAAATCTCTCCCCGATTCCGTGTCTATTTCAATCCTCCTGCTCTGCTTCCATCAGCCACTAAAGGTAAGAATATCACACACACACTTCCATTTAGTTGTTTTTTCACACATCCTTTCCAGCCTTTCTCACCCTTCTCTTCCTCTGCTTGGAGGACACGCTGCACATTTACATTATTCAGCAACAGTGTGTCAAAACAGCAACTCACACAACTTCATGAATAAACCACCCGCACCTGTGTTTGCGTATGTGTTCATCTTCTCAACGTGCCCGTTGACTTGTTGTGCAGGGACAGAGCATTGGGTGAGATGAATTTGGGAGTTGGGGACAGAGGGAGAGATGGACAAAGAGAGAAGGGTAGAGGGAGGGATAAGGAGAAGGTCACTGATGTCCTTTGACTAGCCACCTGCTGTCCTGGCACAAAGCGCTGACACACGGGCGTACGCTTGCACATGCACACCTGTCCACTCCTATCACCTTGTCCCAGTGTCACTGAGCCTTCTGCTCTAACTCCTCCATATTCATATCATAACCAGGACACCGGGAAATCACAGACAGACAGTGTGTGTGGGTGTATATATAATTCTTTCTGACCTTCAGATTCAGCCTCAGCACACATACACACACTGACTCTTGCTCATGTCATATACATAAACAGAAGTGCGCATGCACACATGGCTGATGCTTGCTGTTGATGTCAGTTAAATGTCAGTGCTGGCAGCTGTCCCATCTGCATTCACCTGTACGGCAAGTCCTAACGTCCGCCTGTCACTCCTTGATCTGACCCCTCCGCCCCCTTTGCCCATGCACCCACGCCTCCACTTTTTATTGGCTGAGACAGCCGCCTGTTCCCGTTGATGTCTAATAACCTTTTCTGAGAGCTGACTATAAAGACACCCTGGCCTTTTCATAGCCCCACACCTGTCGGTGTGTGTGTGTGTGTGTGTGTGTGTGTGTGTGTGTGTGTGTGTGTGTGTGTGTGTGTGTGTGTGTGTGTGTGTGTGTGTGTGTGTGTGTGTGTGTGTGTGTGTGTGTGTGTGTGTGTGTGTGTGTGTGTGTGTGTGTGTGTGTGTGTGTGTGTGTGTGTGTGTGTGTGTGTGTGTGTGTGTGTGTGTGTGTGTGTCTCTGTCTCTGTGTGTCTCTGTGTGTGTGAGACACCAGGTCTACAGTTTATTACCCTGTATGTGTTGTTCATTTCCTTTGTGTTTCTTTGTTGAAATATGGTAGTTGGTAATAATACATTGTTTAAAAGAGAAGTTAGATTTAATTGAGCTGTTGTGTTAGCATCATTATGTTTTTGTGATTGTGCATGTGTAGTTTAATCAACACTGTCCATGCAGGGTCCAAAATTAGCACCCCACCACTCGCCAAATGCAAGTAAAAATCTATGTTAGCAAATAAAATAAATAAGGTCAGCTGTTTAAAGGTAAACCACTAAAATAGTCTTACTTCATTACAAACTCTCATCAGTCCAACAACACATTAGCTGATTGTCCATGTCTTTGCTGTGCATTGACTGCCCAGTTTCTTCACACATTAATTCCTTGATTAACCCTCACTGTCCACCGTCAGTATGGGTATGCTGACTTTGTCTATCTCAGGAACCTCAGAGGTGAATTTCACAATTGCAAAGAGAGTTTGCAAGTATGTGGCAGCCCATTGCCGGAAAAGATAAATCTAAAGGGAGAAGTGGTGCTTCGCATATTTTTTGATGTGACAGCAATGCCAACACAATAAGCTACACTGTTTTTAATGAAATTTTATCTTCTGTAGTTTCATGGCTGATTAAAAAATGTATTTGACTGATACATTTTTTTAAAGTTTACCAGCCATTGGCAGCTATACCAAAAAGTTAATTTCGGACCTGTGTCTGTATTGTGTCTGTAAATGTGCCTATGCATGCACATACGCCCAATAAGCAACCAGCTCTGGTTATGCAGATTGACCCTTCACCCCTTGTCCTTCCTTCTCCTGTAAAAATACAGCGCTCAAGGCGTAATACATTCCTCCTAACCTACTCATCCTTCCCCTAATCCCTCACCTCTGGAAGCACGGCTTCACTCTTCCTCATCCTCCTGCTCCTCCTCCTCCTCTTGTGCCTCCCATTCCTCGTTACCCAGCAAACAGACTGACACCACAGCGAGCCACCGCTGACCCTCACTGACCTATCTTCCTCCTCTCCATCAGCTGCCCAGCAGCGCCACTGTGGTTGCACATACGCACACACCCACACAGAAAACAGACTTGCGGGAGGGGGCTAGTGTGCTCAGGGCAGGGTCAGGTCAGAGGTGTTGAACTCTGAGGCTTGGTGGAAGAGCAGAGAGCTGATGGTGGGAGACACGCCCTCTGGCTGCACATGGCTCTCATGGACACAATTCCACACTTTGACACAAACAGTGTACATATAATTCATATTTTGCTGTTTATCTAAGCAGTTATTTCCATTTTCAGTCTCTATATCTCTAGCTATATATATCTTGATCTGTTCTCTCATTAAACACAAGTTCAAGTCTATTAGTTACGCTCAGGCCAGTTATCCTTCGTTCTTGTATCTCCGTTCATCTGATGAGCATGTCAAAATGTAACTAAACAAGTCCTGAAACAATCAGGGACAAACTGTGGCAGTGATAATTTAAACCTTTTTTGTTTGTATTAGTTGAAGTAATTAGGGCCATGGGGCAATCGCACCGAGCACTATTGTTATACTGTGGATTTTTCTTCTTCCTCCTCCGGACACAATTTCGTCCCGCTACAAATTATATATCAAAACGTTCAGTTTGATCGGGATCAGTGTGCTATTACTTTTCTCTAAGGCTCAGGACACACAAAGTGAAGTCGGACCAATGATAGGTATTATGGTTTTGCCAAAAATGCTTTCTGTTCGAGGCCAGAAATTCCAGTCTGTCCACCTCTGGCTACTGTCACTGTGCCGGAACATTCTACAGCGGCAGTTAATTCCGTTGATTGCTCTGTCGACCCCAAAGCCTTTGATCCTTTCATCCTTTCATCAGACACACAGACAGACAGGTAACTTTATGTATTTACAGTTACAGATGCACACACATTTACACGTTTCACACACACACACACACACACACACACACACACACACACACACACACACACACACACACACACACACACACACACACACACACACACATTTTGAGGTTGAAAGGGCATAGGTTGCTCTATAAATAAATACTTGAAAAGGAATATTTGTTGTAGGTGTGCTCCTTGTATAGAATATGCTATCATAACATTACTAGTATTGTTTGAAATTTCTGAAGAAGAATCTCATCATAGTGTACACACACCGGCAGTAGCCCCCGTGGCCCTTTCAGAATTTCCCCAGAGGAAATTTTTCTTCTTCTTCTTGTCCGAATAACAGCAGATGGAATCATACTTACATCACACATCCATATAAGCCACTGAAGCTGTTATGAGACATTGGCCGTCAATTATGTGCGGTTTGCTAAGAGAGTATGTATAATGAATCTGTTAGCATCTCCAGCAAATCTAAGATGGAGCCTTTCCTAAATGTTTCCTAAATTATGTAGTGATGGTTTCTTATTTTTTATGAAGTAATGCTTCACATACACTCACAGAACGTTCTGCCTGATCTCATTGTATTTCAGCATTGTACCTACTTGGCTACATGTTTTCTACAGTAGTTCTGAGGTCAGACAAGAGTATAACATGTCCAGACTACTATTTGAGAATGATTCTCACCTTACTTGATGTATTCAAGTCGATTCTTTTTTACCTCAAGACTTTTCACCTTTCTCCTCTCAAACTACTTGACTTGCCTTGCAAGCAACCATTGCAGCCAAGGCCACTGTATTGCTCAACATCTTATTCACCAGGATGGAAATACAAAATTAGGCTCTCAACATGGGAGTTGAGAGGTACGCATTATATAATCAGTCAATAAATCGAAATAGGTTTGGCTTATCGAGGATGAAAACTGTCAAGGTTTTCAGAATCTGCATCACCTCTGGGAGCTGTTTGGGGATGTTCTTTTAGACTTGTTACAGTCACTGTACTTCTCTACGGCTTGATGGTGATAATACAGCAGTGAAGAAACCATGGTAATATACTGCAATTTTCTTCCTATACACATGGAGAATCCTGCTATTATTTTTTCCTATTGCTGTGCTTTTTGAGGATAAAGGCTTATAATCAGAGACCTGATATGTCTTTTTACAATTGTAAACAGCCAAGTTGTTTAGATGAGTAAGTATGTGTGGCTGTAAAGCGGTTAGTGTAGTGTATAAGGTTTCAGAAGGCGAGCTTATCCCCTCATTCTCCCTTAAGCTACGGCTTCTCAATTCCTCACTTTGAAGTGCTTGTGTGTTTGTTTTCTTCCCTCTTTTAAAAAATAAATAAAATAATGATAGTATAGTAATAATAACTGCTGAACAGAATCTAAACACAGGTCGTTTTTATGTCATTACCCATTTCTTTGACAGTGCAGGGCAATGACAAGGCTAGAATTCATACAGTGTTCATCTAATATGGGTATAGATTCCCCGAACTGTCCTTTTCTCACTTTTTCAGACTGTGTTTGATAGCAGGTGCCTTTTGAAGTCGGCACCTCAGATAGCCCAATTAGCAAAAGAATGAGAGAGAGATGGAGAGAGAAGGAGGAGGAGGAGGTGGGTAAAAAAAATGAGTGAGCAGAGGGAAAGCCTGGGCTAGGGGGAACGTTGGTGATTAATTTGATTCGGGAGAGAAAAGGAGAGAAAAGGGCCAGGAGCATATATGATTATTAATCCTCATAATGTGAGGATCATTTTCATATCCCAATTCTCCAGCCTTAACAGCCTTCCCTCTTCTGTGTCTCAGTCTCTATTGCTGTGTTTCTGTGGTCTGTTGTAGTACGACAACCTCATTTTTCTCCCCCTCCACCCCACCCCAAGGAGTCACTTGTGATCCACTGTATTTCTCAGCATAACACACCTACACTATCTGAATCACATTTGTTTCTGAGAAAATACAGACAAGTTTATTGCAGGTGAACGTGTTTTTGTCAGTGCAAGGGTGCCTGTATGCTGGTGTATGTGCTCGAGAGAGTGGGTGGGTGAGCTCAACCACATTTACAAACCAATTATAATGAGCCTTTTGATCTCCCTGTGTTCTCAGAAATCAATTTCCTTCTCTGTAGGTATGTGTACGTGTACACTGTACATACATGTGTATATTTGTGTTACAGTTTTCTCTTAGGTCTGTTCCATTCACTTTTCACCTTAATGAGCCACCAATCAGCAAGAAAGTGCTGTGTGTAACTGTGTGTGTGTGTGTGTGTGTGTGTGTGTGTGTGTGTGTGTGTGTGTGTGTGTGTGTGTGTGTGTGTGTGTGTGTGTGTGTGTGTGTGTGTGTGTGTGTGTGTGTGTGTGTGTGTGTGTGTGTAACTGTGTGTGTGTGTGTGTGTGTGTGTGTGTGTGTGTGTGTGTGTGTGTGTGTGTGTGCGCGCGCGCTGTAGCTTGCCTGGAGCCTCTCTCAGGTTGTAGACCAATCAGTTAAAGCAATGTCATATATTAGCAATAAAAGACAACGAGACATGGAGAACTATGGTGCAGTGTTGTTGATTAGGTCATTACATCTTCTGCTTAACAGAGTTCACAACATTTGGCGACTTGTTTTTGTTACAGTACACTGGCTCAAGGTCATTGTCAGCCAGCGGAGAATTTCCATGCTAATGAAATAACGTAAGCAAACACGTCTCCTGGCACTGTTTTAATTTTTACATTACAGCAGACTGATTGCAGCGCTGTTGTCAGCTGTATGATATATTGACACTGTGGATTTACCCCAAAGTCATTCATAAGGCACAGATCGTAGACAATACATCATGTGAAAAATAATGCAGTTTAGTGTCTCTTCTGATACTACACCTGATGACAGTCAGGCTCTACATTTACGGGACTTGATAAATAACTAAATAAGTTTTAGTTGAAAATGACCACAGGTGAGAAAGGGGAAGACCTTGCTTTTTATTCATATGGTTTCCTTTCTTGCCTCCCTCCATCTCCTCCTCCTTCCCATCCCAGTTTCATAATCCCCAAACAACCCACTTCTAGAAGATGTTTGTTTTCCACTGTTGGATCCCCTCTAGGTCACAGCCAAGAAACATTTGTGAGTTGTGTGTTTGTGTGTATTTGTGTGCACGATTGCATATAATTAGGGAGAGTTTTAGATCACAGTTTATTGGATGTGTAGACTCAGAGCTGCAGTCTCCTGAGACTGTTTAAAATATGTACTAATAAAGCACTTAGATGACTAAATGAGGAATGGGCACACTTTATTAAGCTATAACAGTGTTTGTGTGCGATTGTGCTAAATTAGTATTGGCTTTGAAAAGCGCGTGTGTGTGTGTGTGTGTGTGTGTGTGTGTGTGTGTGTGTGTGTGTGTGTGTGTGTGTGTGTGTGTGTGTGTGTGTGTGTGTGTGTGTGTGTGTGTGTGTGTGTGTGTGTGTGTGTGTGTGTGTGTGTGTGTGTGTGTGTGTGTGTGTGTGTGTGTGTGTGTGTGTGTGTGTGTGTGTGTGTGTGTGTGTCACTGTTTGTACTTGTGTAGCCCACAGAAGCAGGCCTTGTTAATAAATCATGCAGTGTTCAGGCTGGGGCTGCAGAAAGAGAAGCAGGTTAATGCAAGGGTCACTAATGCTGTAGAAAGAGCTGGGAAAAATATCACACTATTCTTTCCGTCTATTCTCTCATTCATTCCATTTCTGGATGCAGCCATTTCTCCACTTATATCTGTAATCCCTATTTTCTCTCCCCCCACCTTTTTGCAGACAACAAATGACCACATGATTTGAGAACCATGTGTCTGGAAACAGTAGTGTCTGTCAGAGAAATCGAAATGGCACCTATAGCCCATATATAGACAAGCTTTCCAATGCACTGGTGTAAACTGTAAATCAAAGATTTAATGTTTATAGGTTGTGTGTGTGTATGTTTATGTGTACCAGTGCTTAAGTTGAAATCCTAACTATACCTCTTAAGCCCTTAACAGTAGCGGAGCATTAGGTTGGCTCTGCTCGCTCTCTAAGCCTCGGTGTGTATTCTCAGCGCGGCAATAGCAAGCGTTCCCTCATTCACCATCTCTTTATGGTTGAGGAACAGCCGCAAAACGCCGCTCATTCATCAGGCCTTATCAGGTTCAAACACATCTGTGTGTGCTCACATTGGCTCTCACTGCCAAATGCAACAGCTCACTCACATGCACAAGCAGAAGCATACACATGTAAGCACGCTCACACACACACACACACACACACTGACACACGCTTTTGTCCCACTCATTCTCTTCATTCCATCCCTCCCTCGTTATATCTCTCTCCTCTGTTTTACATGCAAATGAGCTAAGTGTACTCATGCCGGAGCATTACGGCTGTGTGTGCCTAATCTCCTTGCTGCCTTTTCTCTTTCCTGGAGATTATCCTGTTTTTAAACGAAATAGGCTTTCTTCGCTTCACTCTGCTCCTCTCCCAAGCAGCCAGCCAGTCGGTCAGCCAGCCAGCCAGCCAGCGTTCCAATGTCTCATCCCAACACCATTACCATTTAAATGTTCCCAGTGATATGACAGCTGTGCGGGGACTGAGAGAACTTGTGTGTGTGTGTGTGTGTGTGTGTGTGTGTGTGTGTGTGTGTGTGTGTGTGTGTGTGTGTGTGTGTGGTGTGTGTGGTGTGTGTGGTGTGTGTGGTGTGTGTGTGTGGTGTGTGTGGTGTGTGTGGTGTGTGTGTGTGTGTGCCAGTATATGTGTAATCTTTGTGAGTGTGTGTCTTTAATTGAGGGATTGGCTGATAAACTCAAAAGCTTGTTACAGATGCTAAGTATTCCCAGTGTTCGTGATTCTGTCTCTTTTCACCCAGGCCAAGAGGGAAAAAACATGAACAGAGACGGAAGGATGTGGGGATGAAGGGATATATGTATGCACACCTACACTCCTTCCACCCACTCTTCCTTACTGTTTTTTTGCTCTTCTTGGTAACAGCAGCACACTCGTTTTCCTCCCCCTCCTGTATTTCTTATATATATGTATGCCTCGTGTCTGTGTGGACTTGCATGTGTGCATGCCTGCGTCTCTGAGGTGTCAAAGTGTTTGTGAAGGTAGAGGTGCTTTAATTTTCCTATTGATGAGTTGAGGAGGAAGGGAAGTCATACTGAGGCTGTTTCTATGATTAGAAAGCATGATAATCGTGAGAAAGGGAAGATAAAGAGAAGAGAAGAAAGAGTCAAAGTGTGGCGCAGCTAAAAGTGCAGATTGACTGTGGATGGCTACATTTCCCCGCCTCAACGACTCCCTCTCCAGTTATTTTTTTGCAATATTAGCCACCTATCCCCGAGGGCAGTGACACACACACACACATGCACACACATGCACGCACACGCATGCACACACACGCACACACGCACACAGGAGACTTAGCCCACTTTGATGTCACTGATAGCATACATAAAAAAATGGAGCGGTAAAGAGCAACAACTTCAAAGATGGAGTTGACAAGATAGGAACATTAACCCCCATCTGCCTTCCTCCTATTCCTTCCTCTTCTCTCTCCTGATTTCCTCATCTCTCTTCTCTTATCTCCGCCTGATAAAGGGGTTCTTATGAAAAGAGACAATGAACAAGGGATGGCACCAGAAAAATGACGGAAGACTGGTGGGGGGTGAAGATAAAGCGAGCTGTAAAATGAGAAAAGGCAAGATAGATGGAAGCAACAGAGGCATTTGAAAGTGTCCTTTAAAGTCCAAAGCCCCTATCTCAGTCGAATTGTTTAACAGTAGCCTTAAGCTGCTACTGATGCGGTGTTAGTGAGCAAGTGAGTTATTAGGGTGCTATTAGACTATCTTCCCCATTATGCTTATGGCTTAGACCATGTCTTCAGGGTTCTCGCACAATCACACATATTAAAACTATCAATTTCACCCAAACTTTGCACACACTTGTACCAACTTTCTTAACATTCACATTATCTTGTTTATTTCCGTGTGTGTGCATGCTCTTTGTGCTTGGCTGCGGTGTATGTTAGTTCTGTGTCTGTGTTGTAACCTGCCCAGCTTTTATTGCCGCTGGGGTAACATGGCCCCTGGTCTCTAGCTGTGGAGGCTGTGTGTAATATGGATAACCCAGTGGCATTTACACCCGACACCGTTGGTATTTACAAAGCTTGGTGGACCAGGCCATGCTCCACTTTCTGACCTTAATTTGCTACCAGTAACCGTGTGACAGTGTGTGTGTGGACTAAAATGTATGTGTTTGTGTGTCATGGATGGGCTGGCACATAATTTAGACTGATATACATAGTTTATGTGAGTACAATAATGCTGCGTGTGTGTATATGCTACTTGGTCAATTACAGTTGGTTTGCTCCTGTGTCTGTGTGCTCATAAATGCCTGTTTGTGTGTGCGTTTGCATGCTGAAGCCCTTGCTCCATTACTCAGTATCTGCATGTGTCGTGTTCTGTGAGACGTGGTTTCTGCTTCACCCTGCAGGCACCTTAATTTTTCACCATGCTGTGTGCTACACTACACTGCACTGCATGAAAGTGTACGTCTACACCCTCTCCTGCTCTCTCCTTCTCTCTCTCTCTCTATTCATCTACCTCCCTCGTCCTCATACTCCCCCACCACAACCACCACCCACCCCTCAACACACACACATGCGCGCCTAATCAAAGCAAGGAGCTCTCTAGATTAGCACTTGAGAAAACTCCCTAAAGACATTCCTTCATTTTGACCATTTTCAGGTACTCTCTTTCCTCCCCGCACCTCCTAGCTTTGAATTTTTAACCTCCCCACTGAATAAGAGATGTGGCCATCCTCGTGGGGAAAGGAAAGTTGGAGGGAGGGCAAGAAATGAAGGGAGGGAGAAGGCGGGGGAAGCAGAAGGGAAAAGGTTGTCCCTAAACATGCTTTCACATTTATCCCCTTAAAACTCCACTCTGTATGCTCAATAATGCATGGCCATCGCTCACTTCCCCATACCCCCCCTCCCCATTCCCCGCTTCCTTCATCTCCTTCATCTTCCTCTCGTTGGTTCCCCAAGCGCTCATCACTCCACCCAGCAGATTAACTGCAGGGTGAAACTGAGACTGGCAAAGCAGGGTGATGGTAGGAGGGCATCAGGGAGTAACAGTAAAAGAAAGGGAGAGAGAGAAAGCAGATGAGTAATTTGTCATTGTGTGAATGGAGTTACTACTTTAAGTATTGATCTGAGTGAGTGGGCTTTGAAGTTCTACCATTTCAGCGGGGCCGTAGAGCTTGACTGGGCCTGAAAATTGGAGTCAGGCTTCACCCAAAATTCTATCTTAACTTGAACAAAGCCTGTGGAGTGACTAAAACCCATTTGAATTCTTTAATACTTTCTCTGTCTGCTTTTGACCACTTTCAGAGACAAAACTATCCCTGCCTAACCCCAAATCTGCCTGTTCCTATTTCACTGGGACAAGAATATGAAATATGAGTGTAGACACAGGACAGCCTTGATGTGCAGTGATGGCAAAAAATAGCCAGAAAAGGAGTTAAAGTGTTGCCATTGTGTTAAATTACACAATCCCTAACAAGCTATACATAAGACATATCTATCTATAACTAATGCAAGTTACATGCTGTGCATGTGTACTGTCTTTTTCCTTTATTTTGTATGTATTGTACTTAGAAGTGCTTTGTCTGCTAGAACTGTTACACTGTAGCTGTGCAGCGAGCAGAGTGAACCTTTTAGGATTTGTTGTGCATGCACATGGCATCAGCAGCAACTCCTGTCTGTTTGGGTGAAAGCAGTGGTACGCCAGAGACTTTTAAAGATCTCTCCAGGAATGTTTTTTTTAAGTCTGTTCTGGAAAGTTTTTGAAGAACCCAGAGAGTTTTTTGCTTTCAAAGTTTCATGTTGATTTTTTGCTCTGAAGCTGAAGCTACCTTCTCACAGTTTTTTTTTGTTTTGTTTCTAGCCTCAAAGAATTTAGCTTTTTAAAACGGTGAGAGCAACGGACCACAAGTGCATTGCAAATAATACAAATAATAATAAAATAAACATAAATCAAGTTTTGGCAAATTTCAAATCATTTAAGTAATTTATTCAAATGTAAAGGAAGGCATCTTTTCTAGTAATATCTTTTCTAGTAATTTTCATTTTAATACAAATCTAAAATGACACAGTGTTATTGGCAGGGAAGTATAAAGGATATTCAGGACCATAAGCTGCCTACATTGAACTACAAACATGCTGCTTTCCCTTTCTTCCAGACTCTGAAAAATGTGGGTAGCACTTGATGCGGAGAAAGTTAGTAAAAACGTCGTTTGTTGGCTCACGAGGTAGATGACTAACCCAAGAAAGATAAAGGCTTGCCGCCACTATGGGAAAGTACAAATTTCTGGGAGCTGGATTGATGATAACAAGTATGCCGCTTGATTGAAGCCAGTTGAAGGAAACAAAACATGAAGGCCACTGCATTGTTTGCCAGAAAACAGCACAGGAGGAAGAGAGTAGCGGGTCTAAACTTGCATTCTGAAACTCAAGACTTCTCTTAGAACCCAAGGATCAGCATTTGTCATTAGTAAAATGCAATAATGAGGTCGTCAGCTTTTTCTTTGTTTTATTTATGTCTGAAATTACTCTTTAGTTTAATCTATGTGTCATTAATATGGCTTTCAAAACCTGCAGGTACTATTTAGAAAAAAGTAGGAGAGATTAGTGTCAAAGATGCAGATGGATGGAGACTAATCTTGGTTCAGTAGACGAGAAGACAAATGGCGTTATTGAGGGTGGAGTGAAGGAGAGGCACAGAATGAATGAGGCTCGGAGAAGGACGAATGGAGGCAGGAGTGATCTGTGTACGACTGAAGAGAGGACTGAGGGGACAGAATGAAGGAATGACAAATGATCAAAAGGTGGAGAGACATGAAGTGATGAGAGTGATTGAGGAGATGGAGATTGGGTTGAAGTAAAATGAGAAAACCGAGTTAAGTTAGCAGTGAGAGCACATGAGTGAGAAAGGTGAAATGAGAGAGCTG
The DNA here is from genome assembly GCF_030273125.1 of Centropristis striata. Taxonomy (NCBI): domain Eukaryota; kingdom Metazoa; phylum Chordata; class Actinopteri; order Perciformes; family Serranidae; genus Centropristis; species Centropristis striata. Next base: position 29,640,639 of record NC_081528.1, on the reverse strand, counting down.
GACAGAGTCGAGGCTGGTCATAGTGGCATACTGCACTGCTGGCTGATAACACTGGTGCGCTTAACAAAAGGTGACTTGATTAACGCGTGTCCTCTGTCCTGCCTGTCTTCTTCTCTCAGTGTACACTATGTAAGAGAACAGATGGACAGAGACCTTTCCCTTCTCCTCTACCATTCTTTCTCTATGATTTCCTTTCCAAGGAGTAGAACAGTCACAGCAAGCATTTAAATGACTCGCTCTTCTGACAATGTTTCTCTCTCCATTGAATCTCTCCACTTCCTTTCCCTCTTTCTTTTCTCCAAATAGGTTATTTAGGGCTTAGTACTTAACAACTGTACACAGTTAGCGGTCAGTCAGTCAACACACACACGCACACACGCACTATGCCACTGGGTTTCCTTAGAGATTGTCTGCTTAATACTGCATAGCACTTAGAGGCATCAACAAGCCCCATGGTGCTCCACTGAGGTGTAGAACGCATGAAAGCATGCTAATTCCCCCCCAACTCACTCAATCTATCCCTTTGTGACCCCCTCCCCTCCATCCATCCATCCATCACAGTACTCCCTCCCTAATCTTCTCTGCAGCCAGCATGGTTTAATGAGCACAGAGAACACAACACTGTACACACACTAACACGCAGTACAATATGTTACGTATTATTAATTTATACTGTGGTCCAAATGTAGCTAGTTTTTCACTTTTAGAGAGACTTTTAGCCAAAATCAACCTGCCCTTTCCAAGAAGCTTTTATGTGTATTTACAGTGCTCAAGTTCACATTTCACTTTTTTGCATGATGAGTGTCCCAATGAAGATAAATGCAGTTGTGTGCAAAGGATAGCCCTTTTGAGTTTATAAAAAAAATTAGCAGCTTGGTCATTCAGTGCATTTTTACAGCCTTTAGCTGAGCCTTATCAATGGCTGCCTCTGCTAATGTGAAAATCCTGTTAAAACTGTCTCCACAACCTAAACAGCTGACTCTTACAGTATGAATAACACAGTTAGAGTCACCTCAAATATTTGGACCATTATAGCAGTTTGTTTACAAATGGCTGTTGGCTGCTGCAGTAGTATGCCAATCACTTGTCACATTAAATCGAAGAATGTTTCAGGTGATTGGCTGCGAGCATAGATGCAGTTTCAATGCTGCTTGTTACTGGATTATTTCAATTGATACCATAGAGGTGTTGAGTACCCAGCCTCAGTGTTTGTTTTCTCACCATTACGCTCAATCTGTCATATGAGATTTAATGCCCATTGGAATTTCACTGTAGTTAGTTTTTCATTTTTCGTTTTCCTCCAAAAGTGATAGCAATAGTCAAAAGTTGGATGTGGATGACACATGGAGAGAGGGGGGCTGTGTGACAAAGGTCCCAGGCCAGATTCAAACTCTACAACATTGTTAGTACCTCACATTTGTGCATCATGTGGGTAATCAAAAAACTGTTTGCATTCCCTATTTTCCATTTACTTATGGCATTCACCACATAGTCTACTCTTGGTGGGTTGTAGCTCAAGACTTTTCCCAAAAAGAACAGGAGTGAACAGAAGTGTAAGCTTTTTTAAAATAAAATACACTTTTCAGCTCATCTCCAAAGTACGACAGAACATAAAATGAATTCATTAGTATTGGTGTCTGTAAAGCCCTCTGGTTCTATGTCTGACTGCAGTGTAATGCAGAATACATCACATGGGACAGTTTGTGTGACAGCTTTCAAACGAGGACAAGTGTGTGTGTCGGGGGATCTGTGTCTGTTATGTGAGTAAGCACATATCCCCCATGAGTCCTCACTTAAAATGTGTAAAGTAATTCTACGAGTTCTTGCCACTCACAACAATAATTCATAAGACCTGTAGTCTGGGGACTTCTTGCCAGTTTGTGTGTGTGTGTATACTTTTGTGTGAACAAGAGACATTGGGTGTGTGTGTGAGTGAATGAGTGAATGTGTTTGTGTGCGTTTGTGTCATAAGGGACCAGAGACACTGTCAGCTTCATTTCCCAACATCATGTAACCGAGGACAGGCTGGCCTTATGAGACCTCAAGCTGAAAAACAGTGAAGTGACAACACAGACACATGGACACACACACACACACACACACACACACACACACACACACACACACACACTCATCAGGGCGAAGGGTGGGATTCTGGGCTTGTCATGCTCTGCGCCATAATCCAGTTTAGAAGGATTAATTAGGAATTAAGGAGTGTAATGTTATCGGTGCGTGATCCGTTCACACGCGTGCACATACACATATCTCACCCTGTTTGAGTGTGTATTTAGGGCAAGGATCATTCAGAACTAAGAAAGAAAAGTAAAGTATTTTTTTTTATGATTTTCCTGACTTTATTACTTTCTCCTTCAGTTTGTCTCTCTTCTCACTTTCTGTCTACCCTCTCCCTCCTCTGACTGCCTAACTTATTATCCTCTTTGTTCCTTATTACCCTCTTCTTCTCTTCATCCATCCTCACACTATTTTCCCTTCAACCTCCTTTCCATCACATGTTCTAGGAACTGCCATAAAATTACTTTTTCAGTCTTCTCTTTGCCCTTGTTTTCTGCTACTCCTTTCTGCTTTCTGTGCCACCATTATCCTGTCCCTTAAGGTTCTGTGTAGACTTTCATTCAATGCTTTCATCCTTCCAGCCTAGCTTTGTCAAAGAGAAAAAGAGTGTGAGAGAGATTTCTATAGCTCTACTGCTCTTTTAAGAAGGCTGCAGCATTCAGGTGTGCCTCTCTGGATGTCCATTTTGTGTCTTGCTTCTCATTTTTCATAGTTTGTCTTTATTTCTGTAGTGAATAGTGCGACTGGGGAGCCGCACTACTTACAATTGCTTGACTCAAGTCTCAGCTCCTTTGCTGTATGAAGCAGCTCTGCTTTCAGACAAGAGCTGAGGGGCTTACCTTTGTCCTTGAGATGATGCTTTCAGTCTTCCTGCTTTTTCGCTCCTCCGCCCATCTAGCTGCTCATTTGTGGATGTGTGTGCACTTGTGTGCCCATACTCTGCTTGTGCTTTATCTTACACAATGATTGTAAAGTCGGTTTGATAGATGAAAGGCAATAAAAAAGCGTGAGGATGAAAAGCAGGGGAATGGAGATGGAGTAAAAACAGGAGAAATGCAATGACTGATGAGGTTGTTTATTTCTGCATGTTTTCTAGACTGTAATTCTGTGTGTGTGTGTATGTGTGTGTGTGTGTGTGTGTGTGTGCCTGCCGGATTTAGTGAGGTGTGTGTTGATACTTTCTCAGGCAGACAGTAATGATATTGTTTTTATTAATGCCTGATTAAAGTTTTAGTGTGTGGCTGCTGGAGCTCTTAGTGCTTCTATAACATCGTGCCTCTATCAGTCTTCAGTCCTCTTAACACACAGATACAAAATGCTGCCTCTCCAACTTTCCTTCTGTCAGTTGTTGAAAAAAAACAAAAACAATGGTCATCCAGTGACCACTGTGCTCACCCATTATCCATCCATCTCTCTTTCCATGCCTCTGGTTTATGCTCTCTTTCTTTGTCTCCTTTCTTTAGCTCTCTTCTGCTCCCTCCTTCCCCTTTTCTTTCTCACTGTCTGCCGCTCCCTCTCTCTTGTTCCCTCTGGCACTATTGGCAGCACTCTGTCTCTGTCAGGTGTGTGTGAGATAGCCTTCACGCCATTGACTTGGAGGAGATAGGCTTTTCGATGCCTCAGCCCCTATTCGACTGGTTCCTTAACTCTTCCTTTCCCAAACGATGAGAAGAAATCACTTGTTCTTGTCACTCTGTGGGTTTGATTGAAGGTTATTAGACATTTAATTGATCCGACTGGATGCACTTCTTGTTTTACTCCACTACAAATCATGTACCATAAATTGCCACCATCCATTTTCAATGGGTTTTTGTTTAATGTTTGATTGCTTTTTTCTTCCCTTTAGGCATCTATTTGTTTCTGCTCATTTCAGTATGGTGTAGAAATCACTGTGTAAAGATTTTAAACTTGGTTTAGATAAGTAATCCATCAGTAAACTTCATGAACTTTTTGTTTTTCGCTAAGGTTGTATAGTAATGTTAGTAAAAGATGGTTTGAGAGTTGGCTGCATCACATTCATATATTCATTACATTTCAGACTCTGTCAAACTTGGAGACAACAATAGGATAAGCATAATGTAAGGATTATTTGAGTTCATGTGAGTTTGATAACTTCTCTCCAGGTCATAAACACGTTAGACTTGCAGTTTCATGGCAGTTTCGCTGATGACAATAAGGTAACTGTCAAAGAGAGAAAAAAGCAGGCATAGAGTTAGCTGTGATGGATTATGTACCTCAAGCAAGTTTCAAGTTTTGGCAAGTTGATGTTCATCCTGTACTAAATCAAAAAAAGTTTCCAAAACCAACTCAGAACAGCAAATGTTGGTTTACTATCAGCTTATCATATTCATATGGCTGTTGGCAAGCACTTAGCATATTTACACATGCAGAGAATACAGCCAAACGTTCGAATTTCAAGTCACGTTTCTGGCCACCTGATTCACATCGGTTCAGAATTAAATAGGGATTGATAACGATTTGTGTTGCCACAATACTGGAATTTTTATTATTTTGAAAAATATAAATTTTCGATACCACAGGGAAAAAATTGACAAAACATTGTGGGCATAAAATATCTGTTTTATTAATAGATAAATATAACAAAGCTTTAACATGACACCAGTGACTTTGTGTTTCTTGGCTAGTAGAGAGAACAACAAAAGGACTGTAGAAAGCATTAATATTAATTAAAGCTTAAATTAATTAATCTGTTGAAGAGGAGTGGGCACATGCAGATAAATATTGTTGATACTGCAAATAGAGATCATGTGACTTAATATTAAATTCAAAAATATAATATAATGGAGCTTTAACAAACCCAAACATGCAAACCCACATGTATGGGACTTTTTGATAGTGGGATATCAAGATATATTAAACTAAAATGTAGCTAACAGGTATTCAGAAAATAAGATTGTTCATTGTAAATATTTTAACAACTGTTTTCGTGTGTTGGGCATATCATTATCATTTGAGGTTTGATGTTTAAAATGCTGGGCTTGTAACAGTGGCCGAAGCTGTGTTAAATTTGAGATTATGTGTTTGTTTGTGTGAAAGAGAGAAAAGAGAGAGAGAGGGAGGGAGGGCGAGAGTAACAAGGCCAGCTCTGCCTCCAGGCTGTTTGGCCCCAAACTCTCATCAGCCTGCTGGTGCTGAAACAGAGAACCTTCTGCCCCGTGCCACTGTACAACCACACACACCCCCACACACACACATCATAGAGCGCTACAAACACACGCACACATAAAGCAACCGACGTGCATTCATAACACACACAATCAAAGTGTGTGACTAAATCATCTTCCCCATCGCTCGCCGTCATCCTTGTTTTATCAGTGCATCCCATCTTCTTTTATCCACCTCCCTAATCTGTCTATGCCTCTATCAGACACTTTCTATTCCCATATCTTGCCTCTGAGACGAGCTCTCTTTTCTTACTCCTCCACTCCCTTCATCCTTATCTTGTTTCCTTGCACCCCCATACATCCACCAGCTTTAGATTACTTTGAGAATGTTTCTTGTCCCCTCTCCTCTTTTCCATTTCTCCCTCTGTGTCTCCATCCTTCTCTACCCCTCTGCTCATCTTCCTCCTCTCCTTTCCATGTCTCTCTCTCTTCTCAGCGGTGGTTTTAATGCATTATGAAAATGGACTGGGGCTATGAAAGCGAAACAGGACAAGTTTGGCTGTTTAATGTGACTCCTTTCACTCCTCATCTGCCTCATTGGCACCCTGCGTCTGTGTGTGTGTGTTCATGCTGCTGTGTGTCGCTGTGCTTTTTGTGTGCATATTGGTATGCGCGCACACATGCACATCCTTGGGCTGCTTTTTCACAGTTAACACTGAAAGCCCAATGTGACCAACACATCAGCTGGTCTTCAGACATGTAGTGACACGTTCCTGCTCTTTAACGTGAACTTCAAGCACTCTTAACGCACACATGCACACACTTTGGGCAAGCATTAAACTGCATGAATAATAGAATAGACAGGCAGACAGCATGGAACACATGTTTCTCCAAGACGCGTGTTAATGGAAAAGAGTGTTAGGGCATGGATAGAAGGATGAAGGAAGCTGGGTGTTTATGAGACAGAAGATAAGTTCTACCCTACAGGGTGGTGTGACCTGAATGTAACTCTTCATATTTCTACCTCCCTTTCTCTTTCTCTCACATTTCTACCATCCTCTCCTGAATTCCCTCCACTATTCCCTCTTTGTTAATTTGTGTGAAGTTTAAAGCTCTTCATCTCTTGAGAGAGGGAGATCATCCTGTGGAGAGATGGAGCCAGATGAGCTGATTAACTGATGGTTGATGCAGAGTGGGAGGAATACAACTGATAAAAAAGAGAGGGGGGGGGATTAATATGATATGAGTTTTGAAACTGAGGACAGATGTTTGATAGATGGATGGTTGGTAGAAAAGTTGGCATGAAAATACATTTTGCAACCAGCTATTGTCAACCCAGCTGCTGGCAATTCCTGATATATTCATGCAAGTATGTGCCCCCCAACCCCAGTACACCTTGTAAATTTAAGTTTTTCTTTTACACCGAACTAAGACTAGCTTACCTGTCTCATTAACTCATAGCAAAAGACACTTCATTCAAACTTGACAAAAATAAAATAAAACTTAACAAGACCGTCTTGGTTCGTCTCTCCACTGTTCCAACAATCACCAACTCTACTATCACCAACTGCCTTACAAGCAGTTTTTCCTGCTATTTCTCTTTCGTTACTGGTCTCTTTGTGCTGCTGGATTGGCTTGCAGACCATTACAGAGAAGGCTTGCTTAGACATACCTAATTGCCCATAGCCAATGTACTTCTCTTGAAGCAAGGCACCTGACCCTCCCCACTGCTCCCTGGGCGCAGTAATGTGCTGCCCACTGCTCCTAGCATTGTGTGTCTTCACTGGTGTGTAAAAGGATGGGTTAAATGCAGAGGTTGAATTTCCCGGTTGTGGGACTAATAAATGAATATCTGATCTCAATCGCCCAGCACTGGTTAATTGGTTGGTTGGTTGTTTGGTTGGTAGATGGATAATCGAGAGATACATGGAGGTGGAGTGTGTGGGTGTGAAGAGGTCACTGAGCCACCTCTTTAATGTGAATTTACAGTATTTAGATAGTTTTGATGAAGGTGATTGTGCTTGAGTTAGAAGTTTAATGAAGTTTTACTGCCCTTCTTGAGAAAACCGTAGCATTGATTTAAAATAGCCTCAGTCTTTTCTTGTCATTTCTTTTCCCTCCCAGACTCCCTCTTTCTGCCTTTTTGCCACATCCTCTCTTGCTCTCTCTCTCTCTGATGTTGCAGAGCGAATGTGTGTGTGCATGTGTGTGTGTGTGTGGCTGGCGATGGATATTCTGAGCGCGGGCGGCGTATGTGTGTGCATCAGGGTTTAATTGCGGTGTGCATAGAAACGAGTGTAATTAGCCAGCGCTCGCTTCCCTGCCGCCCGGCTAACAACCAGCATCCCCTCTGTGCTTGCTCTTTCTCTCTCTGACTTTCTTCTTTGTCTCCCTCCCTCTCTCTCTCTTGTCTCATGCCTGTTGCCACAACGACAAGCCCCACTCCGCCATTGTTCCCTGCTGTTCTCCAAGAACAAAGGAGGAGGCTATTAGCTCCCTGAGAGAGGAGTGGTGGAAATGGAGGAGAAGGATAGAGAAAGAGAGAAAGTATGGCTGTGAGGGTGGGATGATGAGATGAGAGTGTGAGAGCGAATCGGCGAACAAGTGAGGGAAAGAAAGAGACAGGAATCCTAAGGAGTGAACAAGGAGACAAAGAGATGGAGTTAGAGAACGAGAGTTTGGGAGATTTACACCAAGGAGGAAAAAGAAAGGAAGGGAAAGCTAGAGAAAGAACATGCGAACAAGACTTTGAGAGAATTAGAGTAGGACAGGCAGATTAGAGGAGGAGAAAGGCTTGTGTGGCAGCAGAGAGCTTCTTTTTCTCCTTCAGGAGGAAAATGTGGACTCGAACAAGTTATTTAATTTAATTCAGAGAAACATACTTAGCCTCTCCACACAGAATTTCATCCCATCTACCTTTTCTCTTTGTAACCCCTCTCTCTTGCCTTCACCATCCCCTTTTTGCCCTTTCAAAGTCCATTATAACCCAAATTTGTGTCTTTGTGTGTTGGCGTGTGCACATGCAAGTGTACGCGTATACACTTTGTACTTTTTATACACTCATAGCTTGTGTGTCCTTGCACTCCTCGCTCATGAATGTGTGTATGTGTGCACTCTGTGTGAGGGTCATTAGTAGCGAGTGTAGGCGGGTAATGCGCTGTCTGCAATGCTGGCCATCTGAATGTTAACAGATTGTAACGCAGGACAGAAAGTGAATTTGGTTTCCCAAGGAAAATGGAGCAAATTACACTTTTATAGCTCTCTGCCACTATCCTTTGCTCCCGCCATTACTCACTGGGTGTAGCGAGAGAGAGAGATGAGGGGAGGGAGAGAACGGGAGAACAAGTGATTGGGAAGATGTCCTTACTGAGGAGGACGGTTTAGGTGTGATGGTGAGACTGTGGTTTATGGGAAAATGCAGGGACAGCTTTTTAAGTAGTTGATAACCTCTATCTCTTTTTGACCTTCTTATAGAGATATAGCTCAGGGATGAATGCCTGCTATTATCCCAGGGGAAGTTGAGATAATTGTCAAGATTTTCTTCCCTAGTTGAAATTTGCAATACTCACACACATTTAATCCTTAAAGTATAATCCAAATGTGAACATGTACTGTACAGTTATTATTTTTTGAACAGCATAGCGGTTTCCACATATTAAGAGTTCTTTTATTGGACATATTGAAATTTAAATGCAAGTAGGTTTTATAATATGAGAAATACAGTTACAAAGGAAATGTGAGTGCTATGGTTCTTCAGAAATTTCACTTTCTAATGGGGGATGTTACGTGCAAGACAAATGGATATGTCGAATAAATTGTGATAGTTTACAATGGTGTTTGGAATAGCAGAAGTACTTTATGCAGATATTATTGACCTTAGTCAAAGCTTTGATGTTAAAAGGAGACATTTCCACCAAGCTAGAGTTTAGAAAACAAACTCAAAATTTACAAAGAATCATGTTTTCTGATCCACAAAAGAGGTCACAGCTAAAATCATGTGAATGCATAAGATAGAGGGGTCACCGTCATTCATTGCGTCTTGCAGAAAAACATACGATTGGCTTGACAATGATGACTGGTGTTACAAGAGTGTAGCTCAGTGTGTAGTGCGGGTGTGGTTGAGTTGCTGAACGAAAGAGAGAGGAAGACAGTGGCTTTGCTGACAGCAAACAGGTGTCAGAGTTTGCAGCAGAGAAGAAAACTTGCATGTGCACGAGCAAATCGTGTGCTCGCACTTCTTACTGATCTTCCCTTAGTGCCTAAACAAAACAAATGTTTTGCTTTGCTACGTGTTGTCCAGTCAAGAAATAGCACCATATGTAGTTGTTTAGGAAAGCAGGATCAGAATTTATATTTCGTAGTGATTCCTAGGGGAATCTGCATATTAGATCCCGTTCTCGATGTCTAACCCTAGCTTGTGAAAATGCTTGCTCCAAAATGTTTTTATTTATTTTTAGTAACAACATTTAACACGAAAAAAATTAACATACTTTGGCACTTTGTTTATTTTCCAACTGGAAAACATTGTTCATTAAAGTAGAACACAAAAGAAACGGCTTTCATGGTTCTCATTTTTAAAAATGCAGAAGAAACTATCAACCCAGTATGAGCCACTTGTATAACAGAACTTCAAATTGAAAATAGCATCATGACATTCAAAAGTTAATTTGTGACAACTACATAGTATGTTCTCCCCTGATAGTGACAGATTGCCGGTAAGTAATTGTCAATGATGACTGACAGCCAGTAAATGATGGTGACAGATCTAAACTGTAACAGATTGAGTTGTTAGCCTCATAATCTGACAGGACAGGCTGCTTCACAGCTCTGAATCCTGGAGACCTCACTTATGCTTAAAAGAGAACTGCCACCTGTTGGTCATTTAACTTTACTATTACCTTAATAGCTGCAAGCTAAAAATGTCTCATCTATTATTGGAAGATTTGGCATAGCAACTGATGAAACATGAGTAATTCTTCTTTATGGGAATTCTTGCAACAGATACAACGTAGGGCTGCAAGATTTTTGAAAAAATAAATAATTGCGATTGTTTTGATGGATATTAGAATTGTGACAAAATTAATTATATTAGATTGAGTGATTTTCAAACAAAAAAAAACATTTAAATGATCATGATGTGATTTTTATTTTTTCTCAATGATCTGTACAAAGCAATAACTTTTTCTTGAGATTGCAATTTATAGGCTTTACACTTTTCCTTTAACACCTCTCTGTAATCCGGTTGTCGCACTGGTCCATACTGAGATTTTGGTATAATTTCGATTAATTGTGTGGCCCTAATACACCACGCCTGAAGCTCAATGAGACTGCTATGCAAAAACTTAATCTTGTGCAGTATCTGTATCTTTTCAACTCCAGTGCAGTCTGTGATTTATGCTTTTGAATAACCCCAGCTCTACCCCATTGACCTGAGGTTAACATTAAAGAACTGTTTAACTCATTAAAGTTTGATTTCCTTTTTAGATTCACATTTCTCATGTTCACCCTAACAAAATGCATATATTATCCAATTCACCACTGAATTTTGCTTGGCTTTTTGACACTGTTGAGTGTTTAAATTTTAAAGACTGGCCAAAGTTCAATACTTTAATAATAGAAAAATGCGTAGAATTGTAGATTAGAATCAGGCTTATTATATTTCTCTTTCTTTCTAGCATAAATTGTTGGTTATCCTAGTTCCTGAAACTTTTCAGAATTTCCTGTCGGATTAATAAAGTATCCATCTACTTATTGAAATTGTCCAATATATTAGCCTATCATGTTTCCATTGCTGCCATGTGTGCAGGTTGTAAAACAACTATTTTGTCCACAGCTTTGAGGGAAGCAACTCGCTTATTTTAAAGAGCACTTGGCTTGTAGATGCTGTTTATTTTTTACCCAACACGTGTTTGCTCCTGGCAGTAATACTATATATGCAACTAGTTGATGATATACTTTATGTAACTAGCTGATAATATATATGTAACACTGTCGATGATGATTTGAGAACAAAAACTAAATGTAATTTAGAGGGAATATTCCTCTTAATTGGAGGTATAAGATACCTTGCTCTGGATTTCTATGGGGAAAAACTGAACTCCAGTACTCTTCCCTTCTTCAAGTCTCTGTCTGTCTGAACTTCAGCAAAAATATTTCAGTCAGCGAAGTGCTAGTACTGAAAAGCAAAAGAGGAAAGCTACATGAGCATTGTGAGACACCGTCAGGATCCTGTCTCACCATCAAGCCGTGATGAAGAAACACGGGAGAGAGAAAGAGATTGCTTTTGATTCGGAAATTAAAGCAAAGCTTAGCTAGAGTGAAACAGCAGTCAAGGTTGGCTCAAGGGCATCATTTGCCAGCCAGGCAATGAATGTGTTAGTGTACAAGCACACACACATTGACGCACACGTATACACCATCATATGAGGATTCACCCGCCTGACCTGGCGGCTCTGTTTCCCTCCAGTGGGAAATGGGGAATATCTTTCCTGGCGTTGTGTTGCCTTCTTAGCATCAGAAAGATTGTATTCCTTCCTCCTGGAGGGAGCAATGATAGGGAAGTGTCTCCATCACTCCAACCCCACCTGTCTCCTTCTGGATGTTTCGTTTCTCCTCTTTTCCTCTCCTGCCTCCTCCCTCTTCCCTTCTTCCTGTATCTCTCTCTGTCTCGTTCTCTCTCTCTCTCCCTCCATCTGCTACCCTCCCTGAGCTGACATTTGCTGTCAGGCAGCCTTATTATTTTGTTCTTCAGGTTTGTGAATAGGATTCTCTCGTTCCCTCTCTTTCTCTCTTTCTCTCTGTCTCGGTCCCTCTCTCTTTCTTTGTCTGCCTCTACTTCCTCTGGCCCTCCCCCACAAACAACTCAGTCCAATAATGTTTCCTTTCCCGCTCACTCTCTCACTTTTTCTGTCTTTCTTTGCCGCATTCAATTCGGCATAATCTAATTCAGTCCATCTCCTATCCCATCTTCCGTTACACCTCTCTCATCTCTCACTGCTTCTCTCCATCTCACTCTTTGTTTTTTAAAGGTCAGTTTTGCTTTTCTTTTTTTCTGTTTCTCCCTCCCTCTTTTTTCCCTACTCCCCATAAAGTTCTTGCTGCAGTCGCTCCCAAGGACTCTGTGTCTCTGGCTTTTAATTATACTCTGTGGGCCCTCTACCCTGTCCCTGTAGAAACATACACACGTGCAGGTTTATGCATCCTCCCACATTCACGGACGTGAAGCAGACTTCTGCAGAGTAAACAAAGTAAGCTCAACCATGATTGTCCAGCTGTTGATTTTGTTCCTTAATACACACATCACATTCTCAGTAAGTTACTAAAAGTATGTTGGAACTTATTTATCATTATTTCACCATAGGTTGATTATCAGGCTGAAATAAGGAGTGGATATTTTTTCTGTGCTGAGGTCCACTAAAAGTAGCAGGAGTTCATCATGCAGCTGGACAGCAAAGGAGACAGGAGAGGGTTGTCATGGTGATAAGAATCCCTTGAGGGTATATTTTCCCCCTTCATTCTCTCCACAAGTCTGCATCCTGTTCACTTGCTGTTTGTCTATTTCTCTCCTGCTCCGTCTCCTTGCATCTTCCTGTCTTTGTCTTACTATCTCTTTTCTTTCTCTGCTTGTCGCACTCTGCTCTCTGTTTGTTGCTTTGTCTTCACGTCTCTCTCAGGCTCTTTCTCTTAATGTCTTCTTTTGTTCCCATCTTTCTTCTTGTTTCTCTTTCCCTCTCCTTTCTTCCGTCCCTGTGGTCCTCACCTCTTGTCCAGCCATCGAGGGAGGGAGAAGCAGAGGAGGGAAAGGAATGCTAATTTTATCACCACAGCGACGGAGTGCAAAAGTAGAGATAGAAAAAGAGAGGGAGAAAATGTCACTCGTCTGAGGAAATGAGATGGCCATTGCACTTTGTGTGTGTATATGTATGCAAGTGTCTCAACAGTAAGATCAGAATGACAGTCTGAGTGACATTTCGTGTATTTTCCCCCTGCTTTGCCATGCTCCCCTGCCGAGTAAATGATATATATGTATATATAGGTGTGCATTTTTGTGTGCAGGGGGCAAATGCTAATGTATGTACCCATGTGACTACGCATTTGTTTCTTTATTTTTCCATCCAGAGCAAGAGCTGTTATCTACCCTCTCTTTGTTTTTCCAAGTCAATCATCAGTCTCTCTCACTTTTTTCTTCATTCTCTCTCTCTCTCTCTCTCTCTCTCTCTCTCTCTCTCTCTCTCTCTCTCTCTCTCTCTCTCTCTCTCTCTCTCTCTCTTCACCCCTCACTCATGTCGGAAATGTAATCACGTTCGGGGGCTGCGGTGAGGGAAAGAGGGGGATCATGGCGGGAAGAAAAGAGAGACTTTGAAGCGAACGTGGGGAAGAGAAAGAAAAAGGCATTTGTATGTGTACCCAATTACAACTCCAGCCAGCCCAAAGTCACCTTCGCAGAGAACGGACGCACGCACTCTCAAAATAGCTACTTCCATTCCGCCTCCTCTGTGTGTGTGTGTGTGTGTGTGTGTTGCTTACAGTGGTGATGAGGTAGACTGAATAATGTAATGGCCTTCCTCTCGTCCGTCAGCTCAGGGCTTATTACGTGTGTGTCGTCCCTGTGTGTAATTGTAGCTCTGTGTTTGTGTGTGTATGTGGGTGTGCGTGTATGTGGGTGTGTGTCCTGTGTCTGATTGCACTAGCTGATTGAGTCCTAGCCCCGCAGATTTCAACCCAGGTCCTCAGCCTCTGATTAGGTGTTGTGATGTGTGAAAGAGGAAATCGTGTGTGTGTGTGTGTGTGTGTGTGTGTGTGTGTGACCTGAGCACAATGGTCTTTTACAGTGTCTGTTGCTCTTCTTTGTGAGAACTGAGTGCTTATTTTCGTGTGTCTATTCTTGTGCTTCTATCTCTGTGAGGAAGAATTTCAGTTTTAGACTTTACGTGTAAGGACAGGACAGTATTCCAACATGAAGACATTTCTACTGTTTCAAATTTTTTAAGGTGCAGGATTAAGGCAAGGATTTATGGTTAACATTTTAATCAGGTCTTAATCAGTGTTAGAGGGCACAGGCTCAGGTCAGGCATGTGGAGCTGATGGTTAACTTTAGCTTTGGGGCCTGTAGACAATGCGGGTCCTTACAAGTAAAGCAATGCAAATGTCTGTGTGTGTCCTTGTTAACTGTGGCCTCGTTCCGCCTTGCTTCTTAATTAAGAGACCGTGGGCCTCCCAGCACTGCCTGCTATCCCACACTCCACTGGGGCAGAAAAGGACAGGAACAGAAAGAGAGAGAGCGGTACAAAAACTGGAGACGGAGAGAGATGAAAAAGCATTGTGTCAAAAAATATTGAACAGAAAGACTGATAGATTTAGAAATCAGAGGGAGGGAAACTAAAAGAGGGATTGCCTGTGAAGGAGTGAGAAGCCGGAGCTGATGAGGGAGAAAGTAATAGAAAGTGTGGAAATGTGGATTTAGAGAGAGGGATAGTGTAGACTGATAAGACGCGAGGCTCATACACATTCTCCATTTCCCCTGCTGAATTGATGTCACTCATTTCCAGAGCCGTCTATGCATCAGATGGGTGTGTACGTGTGTGGTTTTCAAGCTGTAATCTGTTCCATCTTATTCTTTACTTTCCATCTGTATAGGATCTTTCGCTCCATCGCTCCCCATCTCTTGCAATCACATCTCACACACTCCTTGGGATGAGAGTGTGTTTTTGTGTGTGTGCAAATCTGTGGTTAGAGACATGCCTGTATATCCTTGTATGCCTGCCTGGCTATCTCTGCCCCTCTCTTGTCAGTGTGTGGTGAGTGGTGAGATAGTGGGTTAAATTTTAATGGTGCTGCCATCTCTGAGTAGCTTCTGAAAGAAGGCCAATGCAGTCTGACACACTCACTGAGCCGTGAGAAAAGACAAGACAGAGGAGAGGAGCAATAGCTCGCTAGACATGCACACGCATGCTAGCTAACAAACAACAGGTAGAATGAAGAAAAATACTCACTCTTGTTTTACAGCATTTCGGGAGCATTCCATTGACTTACTGTCAAACCTTAAAGGCAAATTCTAGTATTTGACAACTTGTGTCTCATTGTCATACTACTATATTTAAAGCATAAGATTGCACTCAAGACTGCCATTGTAGAGAGTGTATATATACCAGTACTCTACCGTCCTATTGTTTAAATAATAAAAGAAAAACAAATCCCATTCAGGTCAGCCTGCAGGTTGAACGGGAGAGCAGCTCTGCAGTGCAAAGATAATCCTTTCATTACATTCATTTTGCAGATGCTTTCGTCTAGAGATTTGCAAAGCAAAATCCTAAAACATTGATTCTTATCCTGAATATGCCACTCTTGCCATCAATAATTTTTAGTTACAGAAGACCCAGAAATTCTCTGCACACACATTCCCTCTAGGAATGCATTAGGTGAGCACAGAGGCTGGTTTCTGGTTGGCATTATGTGTGTATGGATCTGAACTCAATCACACACACACACACACACACACACACACACACGCCACCTGCGTGCCAGTCTCTTAGCCATATTGTGTGTTGTTCTTTGATTGTTTTCATTCGCCCAGCCTCACATAGCTGTCTGATTGGCAACACGTCCCCTGATGGCTCACTAAGCACATTGTGGGATTAGGTGTGTACTTGTGTATGTGGTTTTTTGTGTGTGTGTATTTGTGTGCATGCATGTGTGTGTCTTTTTGTCCAGCCGCAGCTACAGCCAATTCCTGAGAGAGGCCAGCAGACAGATGTTCTGGAAGAGGATTTGCACGTCTGTCTCTCTGTTTAAATATCTGTTTCTCTAGTGTAGTTTATCTGGGGGGTTGTGTTTTTTTCTCTTTGGGGGATGGGGTAAAACTGATTTCACAAACTGGAAACCCTGCAGCACCCCAATGGATCTTTGATGAGAGAGACTTTTCCCCAGGTTCCCACGCAGAGGTGGAGGTTGCCAGATCATGGTTGTCATCCCCCTCCAGCTACTTAGTTTGACTATGATCCAGTGTTATTGATGTATTTCAAACACCTGCAGTAGTTTTCCCAAAGCTTTTGCAACAAAGAGAAAGGTTCAAATACACAAATGCAAAGAAGTGTTCACTGTGTTCTCAGTGGTGTGGATTGCAGGATCGCTACACTCTCCTGTTTTCTAGTGATTCAAAGTAGTAAATAAAATTCACCAAATTCTAGTTCAAATAGAAAGCTATGGATTTGCATGTGTATGGAGACGACTAGAGCGTTAATCATCAATTGAAGCAAAGTCTTTCTGAAACTGGGCTCTCATACCCTCTTTCTTCTTACTGTTGACCATATCACACTGTCTTTCTCCTCATCCCTGCCTCTCATCTTTTTTGCTCCACAGTTTCCCTCACAATACTGCCTCCCTTCGCAATTTCTCCATTTTGCTATTCATCCCCTTTATCTCTCCTACAGCATTGCTTTCCTTATATCTTTTTCCTTTTATATTTTCCTCTTCTCTCATCTCTAGCTTCCTTGGCTTTGTCATATTAACATGTTGGCTGAAAAAATCCACTGTGACAAGGACCAGAAAACAGACCAATCTTTTTGCCTCTAGTCAGACACACTTTCTCAAGTGTCTATGAGTGTGTATGTCCTGCGAGCGATGGCTGACATTAGAAAAGGCAAAACTCCCTCCTCCTCTCCGGCCCCTCCGGGCCTTGCTCAGGGGGTAATTAGACCTAGCAAAACTGGCCCTTGTCCTCTTCTTTGCCACATATGTGTGTATGCGTGTACATATGTGTGTGTACATGCTCCTGTGTGTGTTAGTGCATGCGTGCCAATCTTTCCACCATGCGGTCAAGTCACAATTGCTAATCAGGCCTGCGAGCATTGCCTGAAGAGACCAAGAGAAGGAGAAAGGAGGGTGGGTGGGGGGGAGAGAGAACTGGGTAAGGAGGGAGCAAATGAGTGAGTGCTTTTCTTTGTCCTCATCACTGGAGCAGAGATAAAGACGAGTGAAGGGATGGATGGTTGGAGAAGAGAGGACAGAAACTGAGGGATTAACAGAGGATGAGTGTGTGCTCTAGCCCCTGCAACGAGCTTTTAACTGTCCTCCATGGCATGACACCGTGTAGACCTCCATTTTTTCCTGTCCTCCTTTCATCTATTTTGCTTTGCATAAGTCAGGACTGCTTGTATTCATAAAGTGCCTCTCTATCACTTACTCATGCTCTTTTTTTACACTCTCCCTTTTTCTAGCTTCTTCTTGCTCCCACTCGCTCTGTCTGCTATCTTTCCATAAGGTAATAATGAATATTTGAGGGCTGACAGGAGCGCAGCACCTAATCCTTTTTGCCCTGGGCAAAATGGGCCTCATGGGGTGCATGTGTGTTACAGTTCATCTAACTTTTTAATTGAGATAGAAACCCAATTTATAAGTTTTCATTTCCACCTCTGTGCTCATGTAAATGAGACTTTCTGCATGGTTGTGCGTATGTCATAGAAGCGGTCAGGATGGACGGTACACTTGACAAGCAGGGAAATGTCAGTACATTTGGCAGGCAGGTGGAACTGTACATAGAGAGAGTAACATTCAGCTGCATGACCTAAGTTCAAGTATCTGACAGGATGAAGTGTCCATGAGCAAGAGCTTGTGAACCCCCTCCCTCCTGGTTTAGTGAAGGTTATGTTGGGGTGCTAACTCATCTTTTTCTAATAGGAATGATGAAGTATCAAGTTATTAGCTGTTCTTAATTGCCTCCTATCCAAGGCCAAATTCAAATATGAGATTGTCAGACCTTCATAGATAGCTGTCTGTCAGAACACTAATCTCATCAGTCAGTCTCATACACACACACACATACGTAAAGTATGTGTCTGCAAATGTCACTGCGTGTCATCCACAGCGCTAGGAACAGGGATCAGGGTTGATTGATACCCGGTGTAACATTGAGCGAGCCTGCTTAATGATGTAGTTCACTCTCCTCCCCGTAGAGGGAGCACTGTGCTGTGAAGGCCAGTGCAGCTTCAAGGACGTTTTACACTGTGAATAACAAACACCAAAGCGCCACACAGACTACCAGAGTACCACAGAAAAACTACTTACATACTCAGTGAGTCACTCAGTTAGTCAGCCAAGCATATACAAACACACACACAGCTGATTTTATGAGTGTGAACATTGAACTTTTGTGTTTTTGTGTCGTCTCCATGTACCCAATTCAAGGCTCAGGTATTATGGATGGCTCCAAGGTCGCATCCTCATCGTCTTTGTCCTTTAAACTAACTTCTCTCTATCTCTCTCCCTTTTATTTGCTCCCTCATCGTCTCAGTTTTCACACCTTTATTTGCTCTTACTCCCTTTGATTTGATTTCCTTCTCTACTTTACACTCTGTAGCTCGCCCTCGCTCCCTCGCTCCCTCTTTCTCTCCTCCTTGTAATTAGCCAGTGTAATTGCTGTAGTAAATCTTTTCTGCTGTCCCAAGGAGACTGGCTGATATAGGACTGATTTAATAAGCACACCAGCAGCTCACCTCTGTGTGTGTGTGTGTGTGTGTGTGTGTGTGTGTGTGTGTGTGTGTGTCTGTGTGTCTGTGTGTCTGTGTCCTCTGTTATTTGCTATGGGGATTTATGGGCTGTTTGTGTGGTTTCAGCAAGTGCGAATACGAGTTCAAGGTAGTGCTGTGTCGGTGTGTTGACTGTAGTGCACCTTATCAGCAATGCAGGCAGCATACTCTGTGTGAGTGTGTATGTGTGTCTCATCAGTGATGCCGTTACGTGCCGTGTGTGCGTCATCGCTGAAGACCTTCATGGCCAGAAGAGCATAGAGAGGTCAGAATGGCCCTGAGAGAACAACACCGACACATACACATACAGACCCACTGTTTCCAAACCTCTGTCCCCTCTCCCATGTATGCCCACTCTCCTCACCTCTGTCTCCCCTACCCTTTAAACCATCACATGCACATTACACAATCATTATAATCTTTCTTTTAGCTTTTGTCTCCGCTCTTTCTTTTATCCACACACTCACTCACACACAACTTGGATGGAGAGTGAGGTGGAGTGTGAAGGTAATAAACACTGTACCCATGTGTAGGGGTTTGCCAGCCTTGCGCCATCTAGCAGCAGTACACCATTTTCTCCAGTGGAGGGCACTGTGACTCCACACATGAACATTAACTGAGGGACTCACTTTGTTCCTCCTGTAGTCACTATATTGAGATAAATAAAAAATATGTACTAATATATATTACAGAACACTACAATAACACTTTTTAATAATTTGCAGGATTAATATCTCAAATTGTGGGGCTTAAAGAAAATTACCCTTTTCAGGTACTTAATATATACTAAATGTCTTTGGTATTTGGTATTAGATTTTGCTCCAAGTATTTTAAAGTTGTCTGTCATCCAAATGTAAACAAACAAATCAAAATTCAGAAGAAGTTCGCAACCTGCTGTCACAACTGACAAGCCGTTTATTTCACTGACCAACAATTTAATAGTCAAAATTGTCATATATACCTATAATTTATATGTTCAAACATTACTGAATGGACCTTAAATTACTGATACAAGATGCTATGTTGCCAATATTTAATATTTAAAAAGCCAGAGCCATTTGATGATAATAGAATTATAATTTAGAATATAATCAAATGGAATATGTTGTTATTATATGCGCAATTTTACTGTGTAAAACCAATAAATAATCAAATTATGTTTTATACATTCTAATGAAATTATTCTTCTTGGCATGAGATTTAAAATACTTTATTGGAAACTTCCTTTTGAAAACAGGAGTTTCAGAAGTGTGGTGCCTTCAGTCTTTGTTGAAAGTGTGTTCCTGAGAGCCAACAGATAAGTCTAATGAGCTGAAAGCAATAATAAATTCTGTCTCTAGATTCTCCAGATATTTTTGGCTTAAATAATGGCTATTTTTTATATGTTTCTAAATCAAATGTAGTGTGTTTATATGTAACTTGGTTCAATTCAGAAAATCTAAGGTGCAGTTACACTGTTCATGCACCAGGGGAGCGCAAGGGAGCACAGTCTTAGCCCCGCCCACAAGCCCTCCCCCTGCATCCTGGCCCTCCCACATCCTGCCCCTGTCCCCCCTCCTCCCTGCCCCACCCTGCCATCTGGTCCTTTTCACACAATCACACGCACACACTCATGCTCTCTCACACACACACAGTCGGGATTTTTTTTCTCCTCATTTCCTTTCACAGTGAAAAACAGGATGAAGGGGCTCTTTCAGACCCGAGGTTACCGTGGAAACCCCCTTATTCTTCTTCTGTCAAACTTGCTTACATTGTAACACACACGCACACTGAGACACACACACACACACACTTATATAGAGAGTGACAGAATGTTGGACATTTAAAGTTTAAAGGGACGGAGGCTACAGCTGTCCTTCTGTCTGCCATAGTTTTGGCCTTCTGTTTAGTTTAAACAAAGAACTTTATGCCCCCCTCCCTTTCATTCTTTCTTTGTCTCATTTCACATCTCACTTTTAGTACTTAACATTCTTAAAGCAAACTTTCGAAAAGCAAAAACAGAAGATGTACTTATTAAGTTTCCATGAAATGTGTTTGGTTTATGTTGACGTAGACACTTGGCAAAAGATTTGTTTGTGTCTCTGTGTGGTTCTTTCAATTGGGCAACCTCAGCAAAATTTTCCAAAGAACTGCTTACCCCCCGAGATATTGATGTTGAAACTATAAACCCTCTCCCTTCTTCCAGTTTAGACGATCTCCAGCCCTGGAATGCTGAATGGAAAAAAGTTAGTTTGGAGTTATATAAAGTTAATGTTGTGCTTTTCTCCTAGCTTGCCACCAGAGGGCCCATGGAAAACACATTTGGTGCTATAGATATACAATAGAGCACATCATCTGAAAGCTTTTAGTGGGTTAAAAATAAACTGCAGCACTCCACAGGCAGGGAGTGGTGATGAGAGGATGAATAGACTACATGAAAAGGAGAAGAGATTGAAAAGAGCTTTCTAGGAGAGGACAAACTATTCTTTGAGTTGAGCCTGTAGTTCAAAGTGATCAGGGATGAAAGTGTACTATACAATTTTTCCCCTCTTTTGTTTGTCTCTCTGTTTGTGTTCCTAAATATCTTGTTCTTTAATCTTTCTTTCCATCTGTCTTTTCCATCTTTTTCCTTTCTTTGTCCAAGCCTGGCTACACATCACCTTCCCCACCACACATTTTCTCCTTTTAAGGAGTGAGGGAACGAGAGAGGAAGGGAATAGGAGGGAGGGGGGGTTGAAGGACACACTCAGGTCTGCTGACTGATAAACAGACTCCTCTTTGTGCAGACAGAGACGGACACACACACACAGTTATATATTGACAGAGACCTCTGCATGACTTGGCTCCTCATGATTCTGTGCAGCCCTCCTTCGCCTCCTCTCCCCCTCCATCTCTCGGCTTTTTCTGTCTTTCCACTTAATTAAAAACAGAAGTCAGAAATTGGAAGAATTTAGTTTTTCTTTCATGGCGCACGCAGGCATGTCTGCGTGCACAGGCACACACATACACAGGCCTAACCCCCCCAACATCATCCCTCAGTGCCAAGCAGCTGTCGGGGAGACGAGGGGGGGGGGGGGCGGGGGTGTGTTCCAGGAAAGTGTGTGTGTGTGTGTGTGTGTGTGTGTGTGTGTGTGTGTGTGTGTGTGTGTAGTAGCAGGAGTGGTAGTGATTTGTTTCCACAAAAGGAGCCTTCTTTGTGTCACAGTATAACAAAAAGGCAGCTGGCACGATAAAACATGTGGATGTTAAGATGTCGACACTCCACTAGTGTGTCCTTATGTGCTTGTGTATGTTTGTGTGTGTGTGTCTCGCCACACATGTGTTCTGCCTCTGTCATCTCCTCTCCTCCCCCACAATGACTAAGTGTAACATGGTGCAGTGCGCCATAGCCGCCACTAGAGGTGCCATCGGCTCATAAATGAAATGAGCCGGCTCTGCATGTGGAAACCACATAGCAGCCATTTTACAATCTGCACACCAGACCCCATTTTATGAATCAGCCATGATGTCAACATAGCTATGGCTGATTCTATTGGCTGGAGCGCAGCTGGCAGTGTAGCTATTATAGCACGGATGCACACACACACACACACACACACACACACACACATACACGCTCCCTCACCGGCTCTCCATCCCTCTAAAATACACACACGCAGGCACACACTGACCTAGTGACATGATACTGTCACTAGGTCACTAGTCTTGTCCCAGACTAAGTGGATTATCAGTCTTTAAGATTATATACCATTGCGATTAGATGTTCATCTGCTCTGTAGTATGTGTCTTTGAATAACTGTGCATATGTACAGTTATATGTGTACGCACAGTTTAAGCTTTTACTCATAGTTTAATCTCTTTTTTTCTCTCATTATGATCTTGTTACTCAAATTTTCTGTATTAATTTTTGTCATTATCAGTCTTCCTGTCTTTGTCTCTGGCCTCGGATGTTTGTTTGTAGATGCTTGTCACTTCCTCTGAGTTTCCCCTTCTTTCAGCTGTGACTCGCTGTGTTTATGTGTTTGTGTGAAGATATTTATGTTGTTTCCTCTCAGATGTCCTGATGGATTTCCCTACCCTGCGTGTGTGTGTAATGGTTGACTTCCAGCTGCGGTTTCCTGCTCTCAGCAGGCCCTATGGCTGGAGTGTTGGACACACAATAGTATTATTGATTCATGGTGGTGATACACACAGCTGATTGTACTGATATAAGGCACATTTTATGCAAACAGTAGAAGAACGGTGTTCAAAAAAATCAGATTGCTCTCAGGTTTGAGTCGATGAAGTGAAGTGATGGTAGATTCTGAGAGAGGAGTTTAATAAAGCTGAAGCTGACGCTGAGTGGAACAATGGGACTTATTCAGGCCACAGTCCACTGACTGACTGACTAGATGGAGAGATGAGGAGCTCATTAAGAGGCCTGGACTCGTTAACAGACTGTCCCACTGATTGGCCACTCACATAGAGACAAAGCACCATTTGACTGGACATATGGAAGGATGGACAGATGGATGAATGAGCTGGTATGCTGTAGTGGATATCTCTGTCTGTGTGGGGAACACTTACAGTGTTGCTGTTCAAATTACACTGTTTTTCACTTCTCTAACAAACTGCAGTTAAATTTGGACAAATTGTGTGAAAAATGTGGTAGAATGACTGTGTGAAAGGGAATAAATAAGGTTGCATATGCAGTACAGAGAGCGTGGGGTTAGGTAAACTTGAATCACAATGGATAATAACTACTGGTAATATTTATAATAAAGCCGTTATAAGTAGGTGTATCTCTACAACATCAAGTCATTATTTTACAGTGGTTACAGTAGTGTCAGTCCTAATAGTCTTGTCTGTTGTAGTGAAACACTTAATTTTTGCTTATGATGTCATTGCATGAGGTCATCTCCAGGCAGTGGAAACAGGTGGGCTGCTCAGTGCACAGGAGCTAGTTTTTATTTGGACTGTTTGTCTGTGTGATTCAGACAGAAAATGACAAAGAGAGACAACATACTCGGACTGTACATGCTGTACCTGTACTGTACAGCTGGATATGTTCCAGACAATGATTCTTGTTTCCTGTCTGGTATTTACAGAGATAAGACATAGACAAGGCCACATAGACAATAAGACAAGACTGGAAAAACAGTGGGTGGATTAGATCTCAAGTGTTTATCAAACTTATAGTGATACAGAAAGTACTAAGGGATGAAAATGGTTTAGGCAGCTCCCCACCTAAAAAGAGCAAGTCTAGTAGAGGCCAGTTGAGCCGTACCTTGGAGTGGAAAATGGCATAAGTGCTTTGATAATATTGGTATAAACAGCTGTGGCATTCAGTACTGTGCTGACCTTAGATCAGATGTGCCTGTGTACAGTGGGCTATCATGTGGCCAAACCCATGTGCTTGTTCATCTTTCACTCCTAATTCTCATCAGTGCACGTTCACCCCGACTCACTGACACATCCGTACAGTTTAAAACCTGACCTTGTCAGAACAACTTAATGTGAAGTGTTTCTGTCTTGTGTGTGTGTGTGTGTGTGTGTGTGTGTGTGTGTGTGTGTGTGTGTGATAGCGTACTGTATGCATGTGTGTAAGCTGATTGCAAAGTTAAAATGCCTTACAGCTGACAAACGTCTAACCACATTTCTAGGCCCACATACACCAGGGATGTCTTTCCCCCAGAGTTACAGCCATTTCATAGCAGTTCCATCATACCCAAGGCCACTGATACAATAACCCTAACACCTCCATGACACCATACAGTTGGAAGGGAATGTTAAAAGTGAAGGCCGTGCCAAGTCCGTCAGTCTATATAGCCATCACATAAGCCCGCTATCCTTCCCTCTGTTCCACTTCTCTCTATTACAGAGCTCACTGAATTTACCACTGCCCTTCTTAACAACATAAGTTGTTTTCATACCCAGCTGTACTGGTCGTCTCACATTAATAAAGTTACCAATAAATGCTGTTTCTAATACAATCTCATTTCACTGTGTATAACCACCACCCTCCCAATTTCTCTATCCACCTCTCCAGCCAAAAAGGAGCAAGACGGCGGAGATGAAAAGAAGCAGCAGCAGAAGAAGAAGGTGAAGGAGCTTAAGCTTCTGGACTCCAAGTGTGCACAGAACCTTTGTAAGTCCTTTGCAGTCTGTTTGACAGCCCAGCACCAATGACACTGCTCTTTAAATGCGTTCAGTGAACACCTTTAACACTAAAGCGTGTTAAAATAAATACTTGTGCTGTTTATTTTGTTTGCTCATACAGCCATTTTTCTGGGATCATTCCGTCTCCCTTATGAGGAGATCAAAATCGCTATCCTGGAGGTTAATGAGAAGGTCATCACAGAGTCCATGGTTCAGGTACAGAGCTCATATCTGCCCCAGCTTCTGTATATACATTTATGTGCATCCAACTATGTTCTAAGAGTATAGTGTCTGTGTTTCCTTGTATTTATCATGCTTTTTAGTTCAGAGTTGATCACTTGAATGTGTAATTAGCTGTTTTTAGCTGTTAAGATGGGCATCACATAGTAAGTAATAGGTAGTAATAGGTGCAAATAATATATTCTTCATATATTCACTACGTCTAAATACACTAGATATGTTGGGTTCTGAATAACATTGGAATGTTAGTGTGCATGTAAACGTAGTCAGTGAATATTCAAGGCTACTGTTCATTAGCTGAACCTGCACACTCATCCCTCACAGTGAAATAACCCACAGAAGAATGAATCTGTCTTTGTGTTTTGTGTGTACTCATGTCTCTCTCAACAAGTCATTTTGGACACATGTAAGTGGCACAAACATAAGTGTCTCCCCAGATCCTGATAGTCGTCTATATTTTGCTCTTATTGTCACTTAGAGCTTGATCAAACTCCTGCCAACAGCAGAGCAGCTGAAGGAGTTGGGAGAGATGAAGGATGAATATGATGACTTGGCTGAGTCCGAGCAGTTTGGAGTAGTGGTGAGTGATCATAAACATGCACAGAAATACATTTTAAAAACACACAAAACAGACAATTTTGTGTTTATAAAGTTGGTGAAGTTTGATTTGCCAGCTGACTTGGTCATGACTAACCACACACATAGCAGGGAAATCAGTGTAATGGCAAATCAGGCATAGTGCTGAGATAGAGTCATGCCGCTGTCGATATATTAGACACAGAAAGTCGTCATGCTGTTAAACACAGACTCCTTTGTTCAACTGTGGAAGATGTGTGTAATGAATGAAATCCCCTTCCCTCTCTCTCTCTCTCACACACACACACACACACACACACACACACACACACACACACACACACACACAAAATCTATGTGGCAGCAAATACAGGTGCTGGTCATATAATTACAATATCATGAAAAAGTTGATTTATTTCAGTAATTCCATTCAAAAAGTGAAACTTGTATAATGTATACATTCATTCCACACAGACTGATATATTTCAAGTGTTTATTTATTTATTTTAATTTTGATGATTATAATTGACAACTAATGAAAATTCCAAATTCAGTGTCTAAGAAAATTTGAATATTACTTAAGACCAATACAAAAAAAGGATTTTTAAAAATGCTGGCCAACTGAAAAGTATGAACATGAAAAGTATGAGCATGTACAGCACTCAATACCTAGTTGGGGCTCCTTTTGGCTAAATTACTGCAGCAATGCGGCGTGGCATGGAGTTGATCAGTCTGTGGCACTGCTCAGGTTGCTCTGGTAGTGGCCTTCAGCTCTTCTGCATTGTTGGGTCTGGTGTATCACATCTTCCTCTTCACAATACCCCATAGATTTTCTATGGGGTTAAGGTCAGGTGAGTTTGCTGGCCAATTAAGAACAGGAATACCATGGTCCTTAAACCAGGTACTAGTCATTATTTTACAGTGGTTACAGTAGTGTCAGTCCTAATAGTCTTGTTTGTTGTAGTGAAACACTTAATTTTTGTACTGGTACCAGTCTGTGTGGAATGAATGTATACATTATACAAGTTTCACTTTTTGAATGGAATTACTGAGATAAATCAAATTTTTCATGATATTCAAATTATATGACCAGCACCTGCATACCAGAATTAATTCCCTCTTTTCTCTCTCCAGATGTCCGGCGTGAAGCGGCTGATGCCACGACTTGAGGCCATTCTGTTCAAGCTGCAGTTTGAGGAGCAGCTGAACAACATCAAGCCAGATGTGGTGTCTGTGACAGCAGCCTGTGAGGAGCTCACTAAGAGCAAGAACTTCGCCAAGCTGCTAGAGATCATCCTCCTCGTGGGGAACTACATGAATTCTGGCTCCCGAAATGGAAAGGCTTATGGCTTCTCCATATCATACCTGTGCAAGGTAAAATAAGGTGTAGACATAATTTATACACACATTAAAAACTGAATGGGTGCACTGGAAAAGCCTTTAGTCACATCGCGAGAGGGTCAAAGTTCACGGCGCAATGTTATGATGAGAATTATGTCCGAATTGTATACATACTGCATGTAACAGTACGTGTTTTGTAAGGGCAGGTGCAGTAGGTACTAAAAGTATAAAAGAAAGGTATGAGATTTGGAACACCACAGCTTAAAAAAAATGTACTGTACAAGTCTTTGGCTTTCCCTTATTTTCACCAAAGTATTGCATGCTGATACTCAGCAGAAACAAAAGCAGAATCTGGGTTTCCCCCTATGCCTTTTCAATATTAGCTTTGTGAATGTAGCATTTAGAACCCAGATATAAACATGTACAGATCGCAGTGATGTCTATCCTGTATTAATTTTACTGTATTTTATGTCTTATATTGTAGAATAGACAACAGGATGTGAGTACATAAATGCTAACATTTTGGAAACTCTTAATCTTGCTTGCACAGCCGTTCACACAACGAGTGAATGTCGACATTAAATACTTTTGAGTTACTTATTCAGTGTCATTTTTAAATCAATCCTTCTCCCAATCAGCTGCGGGACACCAAATCAGCTGATTTGAAGCAGACGTTGCTCCATTTCGTCGCTGATAC
The DNA here is from genome assembly GCF_030273125.1 of Centropristis striata. Classification (NCBI taxonomy): domain Eukaryota; kingdom Metazoa; phylum Chordata; class Actinopteri; order Perciformes; family Serranidae; genus Centropristis; species Centropristis striata. Next base: position 29,612,947 of record NC_081528.1, on the reverse strand, counting down.
CTGTCAGGAGCAGTATCCTGAGGTCATGGGCTTTGTAGACGAGCTCATCCATGTGGAAAAGGCCAGCAGAGGTAAATGCCATATCTAACTGATCTCTAAACATCTCCATCACTATATACTATCATCCAACAACCCCTGGTTACACACTGTATTCATTTTATTGATACAGCGTACTCTCATTGTTATAGTCATATGAAAAAACAACACTCAATTATCAGCTATGCACCATACATTTTTCCCCTCGCAGTTTCTGCAGAGACACTTCAGAAGAACCTCGAGCTGATGGGCCGTCAAATTAAGAAGATGGAAAAAGATCTGGAAACCTTCCCTCCTCCACAAAATGACAAGGACCTGTTTGCAGAGAAGATGTCCATATCCTCTTTATTCAGTTATATTTTTAACATAATTATTCAGCACTTGCTTAAACTTGTCTGTATATATGCCACAAATTGTGTTCTTATAATTTGTTGTTTTTATGTCTTGTGTAAAAATACAGAGAAATACTATGTGTCCTAAGTTCCTTAACACCACGTTTCCACAGTTTTGTGGGTACTGCCAAAGAGCAGCATGAGAAGCTGAATCTGCTGCATAAGAATATGGAGAAGCAATATTCTGACATGGGGGAGTACTTTGTCTTTGACCCAGCAAAAATCTCCATAGAGGACTTCTTTGGGGACCTCAACACCTTTAGAAACATGTTCCAGGTGTGTTATTGTGCATGTCAATGAACTAACCCAAGTGTGATCTGTAGGTGTGGTTTTCAGTCTCTACCCACCACATGCAAATCAAACTCGTACACATACAGTACAAAGACATACACACAGATGGAGTAGATAAATGAGGGAAAGATGAAAGACAAATGTCAAACCAGTAGGAGAAAAAAGTTTGTACACCTGTTCGTATTGACATAATAATGAATAAGAGTGACTCCATTATATTGGCAGTTTATACATCAACTGTAAATGTGCCGTTTGGGAGGGATCCTACTGGAGGTAACTTGTTTTACCAGTTGCAGTGGATAACTGCCATCCACTGATGTCAAAGTTATGTTTACATACACAGATATCCATCGGGGCCATCTGTCTTCTTGAATTTTCTTTAATCACTTTCATACTTTTCACATTAAGTCCACACCAAACATTTAAAAAACAATTCTACATTTCAGTGTACATTCACTGTCTGATATCCTTTGCTCTTTTTTACCCACCAGCAAGCAGTGAAGGAGAATCAGAAAAGGAAGGAGGCTGAAGAGAAGATTAAGAGGGCCAAACTGGCCAGGGAAAAGGCAGAAAAGGAGAAAGAGGAGAAACTCAAGAGGAACCAGCTTCTTGACATCAACGCAGGTCACTATTGCTTGATCATATCTGTCTAACTGTGTTTGTGACTGAAGGAGAGATAAAAACACTCCACATTCACCAGTTTGTATTTCCCTCAGTTTCCAGTTGGGGGCACTCAGAGTCCACGCTTCTGTGCAGTATTTGTGTGTGTGTCTTTGTCTTTGTGTCTTTGTGTGTGTGTGTGTGTGTGTGTGTGTGTGTGTGTGTGTGTGTGTGTGTGTGAAAGACCCAACCCATCAGTATTTATAGACCAGAGTTAATCTAATGTTGATGACTGGTGTTTTGAAGTAAGCAAGCATCAATAAGCACCACAGAAAAGGACAAGGAGGATGAATATACGGAACTGCCTGACCTCTTTTCACTCCTCGGGTGAACAGGGGATTTGCTTCCATAAAAGAGAACGGAAAGGACTCTTAAATCTCTTTATCACCGAAAACATATTTCCAACCATATATAAGATGCTGTTATACTTTTGAAAAGTGCTAGCAGCATATTGTGCTGTGTAACACACACATACACATTCCCACTCGCTTATCCTCGTATACACACAGTTAACAGTGAAATCCTGCCTTGCAGACACATTTATACACAGGCACTTTTCCCCCTTCTCTCAGACTGTGACCTAGTTTCAGTACATTCCTCCTCTCTGACTCCAGTCATGTCCTCCTGGGACTCCACAGTCAAAATTTTCTACAGCCTCAGTGCAGTCTGTGTATTTGTGTTTGTATGTGTGTTACAAAATTACTGTGTCTTGTAATGTTTCTGTTTTGATTTGCCTATGTGTTGGAGAATGCTTGTTTTGGCCAGAGTGTTTCTGCACTGTGTTTGTGTGTGTGTTTGTGTGTGTGTGTTAGAATGTGTATTTGTGTCTGTTTTGTAAACCTCCTTTACAAAAAGTCTTTCTGGCCCTTTTCTACTTGTGCTCCATGTTCCAGCTGGCTTCTCCTCTCCTCTCTTTCTTGCTTTTGTTCAATCACTCACTCTTCTTTTTTTCCTATCCCTCCCCCTGTCGTTCATCTAAAGGGCACTTAAAGACACAGCAAGCACCGAGGCTCCACTTGGAATATTTTCCCTCTGTGTTTAAAGTTTGGAGCCGACTTTCTGTGGTGGAAAGTAGGGTAGTCAAATTTCATGCCTCTAGAGGCATGTGTGTTGGAACATAATAGTGCTTCTAAGATGTGTGTGTGCGTTAGTGGGCTAGAGATCATTTACATACAGGTGGCATATTTGACTACCCCTGTAGCCCGGAGTCATTCAACACCCCCCTATTAAAATTCAACCACGCACAAATAAGGCATACACACACCTGGTCTTTGTTCTGTATTTGTTTATAACCATCATCAAGGATGTTTTCAGCAGCTGCACTTTCACATCTTCCGTGTTCTCTTTTTTTCTGTCGATTCCCAGCCATCAACTCGCCTACCCTCGCTATCTCATGAATACTCTGAATGCTTCTCTTTTTCACTTTCTGTCTCTTTCTAAAGATAATGTCCCAGTTGTTGGTTAAACCCTGGAAGGTCAGTGTGTGTTTGCACTTTGTGGCCTTGTCATTCCTGTGTGAGTCAGACACACTGACGCTCACTCAGTGGAGCCTCATTTTGCACATGTGCTCAGCATGTGATGGCAGTTATTGTGAACAACAGATCCTTCTGAGATTATTTGTAGATTGTTACTATTTAAATCTTTTCATCATCAAATCATTAAGTGCCATTACTTGGCTTTATTTGGCTCTCATGAAACATCAAAGTTCAGAATTCAGCCTACCACACCAAAAGGCCACATTAATCATCAGTGTTTTAAGTAGCATCTTTGCTCTAATATGATATAATAAGCACTGTCTTCCACTGTAAGGAAAAATCCATCCCTGTCATAAACTAATCTTTGGATAGATGCCAGAATACTAAGAGGCTGACCTTTTCTCATTTCTACAGCTAGGTGTCAGTACTGCCTGTTAAATATTGTGGGAGGCTGTGTGCTTTTATGTATGTGGCAAAGGGTGTGTGCATGTGTGGTTTACACACCCACACTGATGCTGCTGGTATGGGAACAGCCACTAGGATTGCTCGTGCTCCACACGGAGAGCAAGTGAAGGAGTAGTGAGGGGGAGGGGAAGGGAAGGAGGAGAGTAGGGCAGCAGATGCTCTCATGAGGATTAGACTATGTTGTTGTCTCTTAGAAAAGGGGGTGAGAGGAGGAGAGGAGAAAAGCACATGGTGAGAGAAGGGATGAGATTGGATTAGCCTTGGTAGCCTGCCTCACTCCAGGTCACTGTGAAAGAATGGCATGATCATGGCACATTAGGAGTACAGGAAATTATGTCTCCAAGCCACTTAAATTCTGCCTTCTCATACTCTTTCCCCTTGTCTCTGTTTTTCTTTCTGAGTCTGTTGTTATCTCTCTCTTCTCTGTAAATGTTTCTATTCATGTCCTGATCTGTTTTTGTGTGAACGGCCATTAGGGGTGCTACTGCTCCACACAAAATGCTGTCCTCCCTCTGCGTGTGTGTGTGCGCGTGTGCGCGTGTGCGCGTGTGCGTGTGTGTGTGTGTGTGTGTGTGGTAGAATCTGTCAATGTGTGTGTGCATCCAATGTAGATCAGATCTAAAGAGAAATCTTTAAGAGCTCCTGATCTAATGCTGTTACACTAATTAATCTGTCTTAATGTTCTTACTTGCTTCACATAATACCATGCTGTTTGTATTCACTATAGTTGTGTGTGTGTGTGTGTGTGTGTGGAGTGTGAAGGCATGCTTGTGTCTGACTTTGCCACCACAGTTTTTGAGGCCGTTTCAATATTGATTTTATATTGATTCTCAATAATAACACCCAACCACATATCACCACACAGCAAAATCATGTGATATAACAAAAGCACATGATTGTCAACAAGTGATTGAACGCGTGTTTTACGCCTTTATTAACCCCATTACTAATCATTAACAAACCAAACATTGTATAGCTGTCCTTTAATATAGCAGGCTTATTTGTGGCTTTGTGAGAAAGTGTTGCCGATGGCCATACTCACACAGAAACACTATAGAGCTGTGTGTAATGCCACACAGTACACTGTCCAAAGGATATTCTACTTTTAGTTGGGAGTTCACTCTGTCATCAGTAAGCCACTTTTATACACAGCCGGGTCATTGTTTAGTCCCTCTATTGCCTCCAGTCCTGGTTCACAAATAGGTTTGTGTGTCTCTGTGCTTCCACTAGTAGTTTAAGCAAACCATGTGATTAGTGTGAGTGGAAATGTGCCAGATGTGCTTCCCCGGAAGGAGAAAAACATGGCCTACATCATTCTGTACTATCTGTGTAGTTCCAGGATGTGAACATTGAGGGGTGTATGTGAGCTGCAGAAAGCCTGTGGAGTGTGTGAGGGAGACTTTCTCTGACGTGACAGGCGAGACCACAGGCCATCTGCTTCATGGCTTACTGCAGGATTAGTGTGTGTGTGTGTGTGTGTGTGTGTGTGTGTGTGTGTGTGTGTGTGTGTGTGTGTGTGTGTGTGTGTGTGTGTGTGTGTGTGTGTGTGTGTGTGTGTGTGCGTGTGTGCATGTGTGCATGTGCGTGCGCGTGCGCGTGCGAGCGAGTGAAGAGCTGTGTGTGTGGGGGGGGGTTTGGGAGGTGATGACATAAACCTTTAACCCCCAACATCACTGCCCCCTATTCCAGACCCCTCTGTCTCTATTCGGGTTCAAATAGAAATAATTAAAACCATCTGCCTGAGAGCTGAGCGGTGCCACTGAATCCTGCCCATAAAACAATCTAACAACATTCACACACTTGAACACACACTGCAGCATTACCATGGAGCTCCCATCCCTGATTTGCCCCCCCCTTCTCCCCTGACCCCTAATTTAAGACCACCAGACAAACACTGAGGATGTAAACAAACATAAGCAACAAGACCACCCGTACAAACTGTACCTGTACACATTTACAGATATGGTTTCTTTCCAGTCAGCGCCCTTTCAACTGTAAGCCACAATTATTCCTTATTCTGTAGCCTTTCTAATGTTTATCAGGAGTTTTGGTTGCAGTGGGTTGGTCTTTGGCTGTGTTTGTGTGTTAAAGAGGCTACCTCCCTGAAAGTGCAGCATGTAGACCCCAGCAGAGACAGTAGCTGAACTAGGTCACTGCCTATCTGGGTTAATGCAGCTAATTTGCCAGTGTGGCCACGTGGCTTGTAAATAACCTCGCTGCCCACGTGTGTGTGTGTGTGTGTGTGTGTGTGTGTGTGTGTGTGTGTAGGCGTGTCTGAGAGAAACAGAGATAGGTAGAGGGTTTAGAAAAACCACCAATCACTCCCCTGTTGTTGGGAAAGAGAATGAGTGTATATGTCAGGGTTGTATTGATTTATTAACATAAAATCTTTGTGACAGTGGGGTTGTGTGCGTGTGATATAAATAAAAGTTGAAATGTGTCTCCACATGTTGATGTAATTGCTGATGTTTTGATGCTGTGTTTACAGAGGGTGATGAAACTGGTATCATGGATGGCCTGTTGGAGGCGCTGCAGTCTGGCGCTGCTTTCAGGAGAAAGAGAGGACCACGGCAAGCAGGTACTCATACACAAGCAGAGCCACAAATCTTCACAAAACATACAGATGTTTCAAAGTGTCATGTCTTACTGATTTACAGGTTTGTGTTACCGTTCACATACATTTGTGGTATGCATACTATACTGAAACACATGGAGCATATGAGACTCATTTGCTCCATACTTCTTCCTCTCTGTCTGTGTTTCTGTCAAGACAACAACAGATTTGTTTGTGTTCCCTATGTCTCTGTTCCATCTGTTGCATGGCTCAGAGACTGTGGGTTGTGGTTGTTTTCTCTGGCTATGGTTACAGGGGGGCAAAGCCAATTCCACCAATGGCTGGCACAGCAACAAATGAAAAGGGGTGGGTGTGGGAGGCAGGATACTTAACAGAGGAGCAACTGGTGAGGGTGTGGTTGTAAAATAGGAAAATATAAGAGGAGCATGAACTTAGAGCAAAGGAGGACAAACCAAAGTGTGGGTAGAAAGTTTAAAGAAGTGTCATCACTGAATGGACAACAGGCAAAATGTCTTATAATGACATCTAAAGTATGAAGAAAATGTGAGTGGTTACAGTCCCTCCACTCAAATATGTAGAATGAAGCATGTGCAGAGTTTGACACTAAAAGACAGTTTTCACACTAATCTGCTAGAGATGAAAAGTTTCTGTGCCGACCTTGTATCTGACACTTACATGGTAGTATGATTTTGTGACATTTCAACTAGTTGGGAACGCCCCCCTCAAGTCAGAACAACTCTGAAAGATTTTGTTACACATTTTGGGGCTCACTTGATCAATTTCCTTTGCCCTTTGTTGGAAATGCAAATAGTAGAAATGGCTATCAGCATGTTGTTAAAGCGCCCTGAGCAATAAAATACAAAACATCTTCTTTATGGCATGCATGTGTTTGCATGTTTCATGAAAACACCAAAGTCAAAAGTCTGCTATCATTATTACATATGTGTTGGTATGTGTCCAGTAACCTTTTTTAACCAAGGCTGCATGCAATTCTTTAAAAGAAACAAACTCTTTTGTGTGCCAAGATCATTTTTTATACTAGTATTGTATCATTTCTGATAACATGACAACTTTAGTAGGAGTGCTGTTTTTGTCATTAGTTGGCCAGCCAGAACTCCATGTCCTGTATATGAGAACATACTCCAGTCAGCATTGATTTTCACTCAGGCCATGTTGTTAGACTGTAAACTCATAGAGACAGTCCAGTAATCTGGTTATCTTATACTCCTGTGTCCCACTGCCCAATCTAGTTACATTCACTTATTGGAGAACATGTTTTTCTCCCTCCTTTTTGTTTTCTATTTTTAAACTTGTACAAATACCACTTTTTTGGATTGTATGTCCTGGTAAGAACATACAAATGAAAATGGAGCAGAGCGAGCTGTTAGGATAGTAAATCTGTAATATGATACTTTGTGTTGGGGAACCCGTATGTAACCATGTGAGTGGGAAAGTGTCCAGTGCCCATTAACTGAGCAAGAGGGAGCAAGAGAGAGCCTGTGTGTGTGTTTGTTCACATGCACTCGTGTGGGTTGAGTATTCACACATAAGAATGGTTGGGTAAGAGTGTGTGCAACCCAATACCTCCCTCAATAGAAGCCAGATGTGAAGCGGTGCTCCAGAGTGGAATAGCACAGAGCCACAGGGTAGACTGCACGCTTTCTTTCACTTTTTGTCTTTCTTTTTATCTCTTTCTTTCATCTTTCTTTTTTTTTCTTTCAAACATTAAAAGTATTTATATAGCCTGTTAGCCGTAATTGTTCGTAGCAATTAAAAAGGTTGTAACACGTGGTCGTCAGTGAAATTCTCAGTGTGACTTACTGGACCACTGAGTGTACCAAACTTTCTTTAATCACTAACAGCTCAGGCTCATCACAACTAAGCAGACTGAAACAACAGTAAAAGGGGGAAATGGAGGGAGAAGCGGGAGTGGGGGAGAGGAGCACTGTATGAGAGAAAAAGGGGCCCACTTGAGGGCTCAGTCAGTCACCCAGAATACTGTTTGGCCACCTCACACTCCTAACAGGAAATAGCTTAACGTGTGTGTGTGTGTGTGTGTGTGTGTGTGTGTGTGTGTGTGTGTGTGTGTGTGTCTGTCTGTCTGTGTGTGGAAAATATAAGTGGCTGTATGTATCACGTCTCTGCTCAGTGCCTCCTCCCTGTCTACTTTTTCCCTCCGTCTTGTCTTTTTTGTTTTCTTTTGCCAAAGTTCAGGGTTTTCCATGGCTGATGTGAAGCCCTGCTGTGTTTTTTTAGGGAATCTCAGTTTTGTTAGGAGATTATATTTCCTTAATTTGTGTAAAGGCTGCTCATTTCTAGGTACCTAATTTGCTTTGTACACCCAGGAAGTCATACACCCACACAATAGGAGTGTGTCTTTGACTGGCTGGTTGAGTCAGAGGTCTTAATTTAGTTGAGTTGGAGTAGGAGGAGGCACATCCTGGCTCTGGCTCTGCTGATACATATCTGGCACCACTGGGGCCACAGGCAGGATAAAAACACTCCAGGATTTTGAACTGCAAAACTATAACAGAAAAAAAAAATCTATCTCGTTACCTCTTTTTAAGCAACAGCAAAAGTCTTATGCACGCAAAATAGAATTGTTTTTCTCTCTTTTTTTTTTTAAATCAGCAGTCTGCGCACAGACAAAGTCACTGAACACATATTAACATGTGTGTGACTTTCTTTGCCATTGTTTCATCTGCACCACATTGGGTCTTGGAAAGTTTACAATGTGTACCGAACAATATTGTAACGAAAAATAGAAGTTTCAAAACTTTTGACAATCTTAATGCATGCAGTATTTTTTGTTTTTACTGTGTAATGCATCTATACAGTTTATTATAAACAGAGCAGAAAAGTGGAGACAATGGTAAAGATTTGAGGAAAATGCATTTTTCGTTCATTCTGTTATATTATATAGTAACACAATACAATATCAAGGCACAGAAGCTGTAGGAAAAATAATACATTTTCAGGTAAAAAATGTGACTCAACGATGGGAAAGGTTGCTGTTGTGTCTGAAAAGAAGTATACACATTCAGAGCTTTCAGATGCCAATTTCAATGAGATGTTTACTCATCTCTCCCTCACTTACTGATCGTGAGATATCATATGTCGTCCGCCCTCAGGTTAAACCAGTTGCTCATCTAATCCCGGTGTAATTACTTTTAAATGCAGTTTAAATTCGACTGAGTTTTACTCTTGTATTCAGTACTGATCAGGTGTCATGTAATGAGTCTGCAAACACAAAACAAAGGTTCATCTGCCGTGATCTATACATAAGCAAAGCAGTGGAGGAGGAGCAAGTGAATAAGCCATCACATTTGTGCCATATACTAAAACATGAGTGTCCCTGATGTCCCAATATTATCACCTTGATACATTAAAGAAAGGTCCTGGGGCTGCATTTTAGGTAATTTGAGTATTAATTGGGATTAATTTGAGTGTCAAGATGCCTTTTTTCACATAAGTAAAGATAATATTCCTGGGGTATTAATGTCAAATCTAAGAAATCGTTAAATAAGATTTCCCCCACATATGATGAAAACAGTATATGTCTTCTTATGTCAGTCAACAGATTGTACTTAATGTAGTACTTGGTTCCAGAAATGTAAAAATGTGTTTAAAGATTAGAGCATTTTTTAGCCATCAGATATATCGGTCAGGTTCTAATTACAAACAGGCTGCGCTACATAATCCAGTGCCCAGAGTTATCACTTAGACTTTCTGCCTTATTTTTAATCAGATCAAAAAAATCTTGCTGCTTTAAATGTGTTGCTCGTAGCTTCCTAATTCTTATTGCATCTTCAAATATTTTAAGTCAGAAATAACAAAATATAAGAAGTGATACAGAGCTAAGCTGCAAGAGCTGAATGAAAAAAAGATGTTGGTAATGACCACTTTGGTGGGGTTACAATGTTAATTACAACGTGAGGTTCAGTGTGTTCGAGTTGGTTACTTTTTTAATTAAATGCTAATTTATACATCAAGCTTTGCAGCATGTACCATCTAATCAGATCAGCCCTATACAGCTCAGTGCCCAGACGTTGTTTAATCAGAGGGCCTCTCACATTACAGTCTATACCCACATACTTTGGAATTTAGCTCATTCAATTGCTGTTTGTTGAGCAATTGAATGCATATGTTTGATAACAGCGGTCCAGATGAGGTCAAAGAAAGGTAATTAAATAAGAATGCAACAATCTTCTCACAGCAGAGTGGTGGGTGAAATCTCCCTAAGGGTGTCGTTACAAAGTTTTTATGTTTTCCTTTATTATGTTGTCAAAAATGGTAATAATATTGTTTCATTAAAGGCACAAAATAGAAAAATGCAGCACAAAATAGAAACATGAAACAAATAACACATGTAACTGGAAGGGCATTTGGATAGGCTGAAAAATAATAGCATCGCAGTGGTGTGATTTGAACTGCTACTAACTTTCAATGACCATATTATATACATATACACATACATTTGTTTTTATTATTTTCTGTTTTGGGTGACTGCTATTGTGCCTGTTAGGGTCTTCATTACGTGAAGTGTGTCCGCCCCTTCCCCTCCTCTTTCTTTCCTCTCCTCACAGCTGTTGCGACTGCAGACGTCACCAACTTTGTGTCAAAGGACAACTGAGGGCGCTTTGAGTGTGTTGTCATGCTTATTGTGTCATAGCATTGTGACTGAATGGAAAGCCACGAGGCTGCAGAGGCTATACACTCCTCACCTTTGACCTTTTGTACCTCAGCCCACTTTGTTTGCACTGGATTTGTAGAATGGGCAGACTGCATGGGCCATCCTCAGCTGTCTGCCCTCCGTCTGTCTCACCCCCACCCCTCTCCTTCAAACACGCACAGACAAAACACACACACCAGATGCTTGCATGCCAACACATAGACACACATGGATGTTTGCATACCAATACATGCAACCAAGCAGGCACGTTGCGTTCCAGAGGAAAGCTTTGCATAGTTTTTCAAACACTATCACACTATTGCTCTCTGTTGTGGATAGTAAGTTATGGTCTCTCTGTGTCCCTTTGTATGCATTGTCAGCTTGGCTACATGAGGCTAATTTGTTTTTATGTGTTAAAAGTAATTTAAGGGCTCTTGTGTGTAGAGGAATGACGTGTCTAAACACTCACTATAGACCCATCTGCTGGGTCATGACCCTTACCAGAACAACCAATCGCAGTAGCAACTAGTTGACAAAGCACCAATCACAACAGAGAGCTGGTGATAAAGGGGACAGCAACAATAGAGGCACACGCTGCCTCTGCAGACGGTCTGCTCTGACAAAAACATAAATAAAAGGACCCCTATAGAGATCTGTGGTGTCACAGATGTTCACACAAACACACATAAACACACACACACACAGGAGGAGATAATTCAGACCAATAGGAGAGCACTCATCAATCAAGTCATTACTGAAGCTGTGGTGATATCACATGCATACTAAACACCAAATGAGACAATACATGCCAGCACGCCACACATATGCACCAGTTGAGCCCATTCGGTGACATGAAAGGCATGCTTGCACGTCAATATTGACCCACAGACACAGGCCAATAGTGGTGCTAGATGACGTCACTACTTCCCACAGTCCTCTAGTGCAGAGCAGCAGTGTGTTACACAGTGTGGCCTGAGGAGGGCGATATGAGTCCCTGCTAAGCTGGGGACACTGATGGAGGTCCAGCCTACATCTGCAGATACACCATCATACTAGTCGTGGCACTGTTAACATGCTGTCATGTGACCGAGGTTTTGCTGCAGCTGCTTTGTTGACAATAAACTAAAAGATATCTGCTTCCGTGTCAACTGCATCACACCATGCACAATTAAGTTGCAGTGTAGGCTTTATCTGTGATCTGAGAGGAAGTACTCTGTATGCCACTGAGCTAGATTTTATTCTGTACTTTTCCCTCATAAGGTCAGCACACACGTACTGTACAACAAAGCGTTCTTTCCCTCATCAGGCAGTCATAATTTAGTCTCCTGGAGTGTAATGTGTTACAGATGATCTTTTCACTCTTTGTACCACTGAAGTGTAGTGCCGCGTTAAAGGGGGACTTTTGTAATGCACAAGGTTGCGAGGCTTTAAAAAGATACTTTAAAACAGTGTTCAAAATTGACACAGCAGAGGCCGAGATATCTTGACATCCAAAAGGACTGGTCGAACATTTCATTGTCATGATTGTTTTCTCAGGCTTTAGACCGCTCCTTCCAGAGCCACATGAGACATTTAACAACCGTTTTAAGCTGACTGGTTAGGACAAGAGATGATTTCTCTGTTGTGTTAGTTTCAACTGAAAAGAATGAGAGATCTTTCCATTTATTTCCTGTCGATAGTAAATTGGCTGCTGGAGTTGCAACTTACAAGCAATTTATTGGCTGTGGCCTTGTTTTTCACTGCAGTATTTAGTCCTGCACCACTATGAAAAAAAAATAACAATGAGGATTAGAACCCAAACATGTCTTTTGTGCAGTTTAACATTATAATGTCATAAAGAAAACTCAGAAAAACGCAGGTTGAATTACAGTGGATAAATAAAATGAAATTATATATACAATGTTTTTCCAAGTACCCACAAGTGTTACCAGAAAGAGTTGGGGCTCCACATGTTATAGATATTGAACAGTTTATATCTTTACAACCTCTGCTTACAAGCTCTCTTGTCTTCTCCTCTCTGCTCTGTGTGAACAGGCTGTAGTCCAGTTGAAGTTTCACTGAATTTTTTTGAGTGTGACTGTTGGTCTCAGCCTAGTCATCCATGGCTTCGTAGCTGTGCTGAGAAGTTCAGAATTTCACTTTTTTTTAATTAAGTGATTTTGAAAAAACATCACTGTTTTCAGTTAAGATTTGATTATATTTCCTGATAGAAGTATTTGTCACACATGATTTGTTCAAAGATAATCAGAAATTTGAAAATCTGACAATAATATATGACCATGATAAAAAAAGTTTCATTTTGGCACACATGAGCACACATTTACACATGTAGTAGGAATGGATAGTTAGAACTAATGGCCACATAACTTTTCAGAGATGGACTCACATGTTGATTTGGTCTTTTATTTGTTGACAATCAAAATATAGAGCCCTGTACTTCAATCCTCATTCTTTATTTATTTTATGTATTATCTATGTCATGTGATATTTGTACTCTGTACAATCTGAGAAACTTGTCTGTCAGGTGATGTATTTGCTTCTGAGGCAGTTGCATTTTAACTATATTTAAATCTAGAGAAAATTTGCACCTCTTCTCTGAAAATGTTCTTGTCGTTACTTTAATCTGCAGGTTTCTGTCTAAAGTTATCTTTTCCCCGTGCTGCCTCCAATGCAGCACGCCTCTGATCCCGACTTTTATCCCCCTCACTCTTCCTCCTCTCTGTCTTCTCTCTCAAGAGGGAGTGGAGGAGGATGAGAGAAGAGCTGGGTTGACAGCCTTTGAAGAGCTTTTCTCTGCGGGTTGGAATTTTTTTAGGACAAGCTCTGCACAGTGCACATACACATATAATAACACCCACACTGACACACACTCTTTCTCTCGGTTTTTGGGTCATTAGCATAATTTCTAATTAGTAAGTTTATGAGTAAGGGAGAGAGGTTTGGAAAAGGGACAAAAATAGATATGGAGGACATATTTGAGAGTTGACTGAGAAAGAGAGAAAGAGTTCTCATGTAATGGTGTTCATAAGAGATGACAAGCAATCTGTGTGCCTCTCCAAGGAAAGTGTGTGTGAAATGATGATTTGACACCCCAGCTGTCTGTGCTGATCGGTCCAGCTGAGGCTCACATATAAAGAAGTCAACTGTGAACATGACTCCTAAATCTCCAAACCCTCCTTCTCCTCTTTCTCCCCAGACTCAATTGTGTCTTTGTCACAGCTAGTTCTGGAGACCTGTTCGGTAACTTGTGTTTTTCCGTGTCTCTTTTTTCCCTCCATCAGAACCATGTGTCAGATATTGGTTTGTTTGTGTTTCCATGGTTCATTTGCATGTGTGTTGCTGTTGATTTGCATCATGACGCTGTTGCATTGATCTGTTTTTCCCTCATCAGTAGGAACAGGAACACATTACATCAATGTGTGTGTGTATGATAACAAATATGTCCTGTACTGATGTTAACCTTTTATTTATAGCCTCTGAGTAAACATACATCAGGCATAAAATAACAGCAAACACATAAACACAATCTCCCACTGACCTATATAATTCAAAATGGCCGCTGCTGCACAGCTGTCCTCCCACACAGGAGAATGAAGAGTGGTAAAGGATAGAGGCAGGGAATGAGAGATAAAGGCAGAATGCTGCTGGTGTGTGTCTGTGTGCGTGTGTGTGTGTGGGAGGAGAGGAAATAACAGAGTAAGCAGGTAGAAGAATAGAAACGACAGCATCCTCGGGGCACAATCTGTCACACTCGCTCTGTCTCTCTGTGTCCCTGTTCATTTCTTATCTTCACTCACTTCATCCACTATTTGTCTCCGATCTATTTTACTACTTCCTTCAGTCATTCCTTACAGCTCATTCTACCTCTTACTCGGTCCTTCCATCCACATTTGTCTCATTTTCATTCATCCTGTAATGTAATCTTCCCACAGCATGAATCATCCTGCTTCACCCTTCGTCTATCCCTTCTTCCTTTGCTTTCACACAGGCACCATTCCTCCTTCCCATCATTCCCACTTGCTCTTCCTCTTAATGAATTTACTGCCTTGTTTTCGTTCCTCCCTATTTTCCTCGTTTTTCCCAGTTTGTCAAGTTGAGTCTAATCTGACATAAGCAGTCAGTTGCTCCAGATGTCACAATAATCCCCACATATATACAGCCACATCATTAAGCCATTTGTTAATTTGTGTGTCATGGTAATGCATGGATGTGAGTGTTGGAAACAAAGCGAGCATCCGTTTTGTGTGTATCGTTCAAAACAAGTCTTTCTCAGAGGCACATACTTGTGACTGTGTGTTCAGTCAGTGAAAATGTTTAAGGAATACTGGGTTATTTTTCCAGTGGACTGTATGAGGTACTTATTTGTACATTTTCACCACTTTACCTTGAAATCAGACAGCCTTTCTGTAAAGGGAAAGTGAAACTGTTGCATCCACCCATGCTCTCTTCATATCCACCAAACTTTGACAAAAGCCTTTGACACAAATGTAATTTTATCTTGCACAACACAGGAGTTTCCGGTCTTCCGCTGCCTCAATCTGCCCGCCATCTGAACTTTTTGCTGACTTTATTTCTTTCAGAGGCTGTAGTGGGCTCAGTTTCAAAGCTTAAGCTAAGATACTGAAATATGTGAAACTATAAGATCTAAAGAATCCATTAGTACCAAACATGTCATGATATCTTGTTGAGAAAGGAAAAGGAAAGGAAATAACCTTCCCAAGTTAAGTTAAATTTAGAGAGGGAAAAACTGGCATGGCACTTTTTAAAAGACTCCTTTAATCTCAGATCTCAAGATAAAAGCAAGTAAAAAATCTGTGTGACATATGGTATTTATGATATATGTATAACAACTACACACAGTGCTGAACTCTCAAATTATTCTTCAGGTTCTTAGCTTTCAGATGGTGTACACAAGTTCTGTGTGACATCTATTAGTGTCCTGCTATCTCCCCTTAAAATCCCATGTCCCCAACACTTAATAGTCTAAAAATCAGTGGGAACACTAAGCAGTTTAAACATGAAAGTAAAACAATGAAACAAACAAACTAGCTGATTCAGACAGTGGTTGAGCAGCAACTCCTGTTTTCTGTGAGGTAAAATGTTATGTAAACTATTTTTGTGCCTTTGAAGAGAACATAGATCACAGCTTCAGTTTCCCGTCAGAAAGGGCTGTGTGACGAAAAACATAGAATAAGTCTGACATGATGATTTGCTAACTAAATTACAAGTACTCTCCAAACTGAGGGCGTGTTGTCCACCATCTACTGTACACTGACTGTGAAAGTACCTCATACAACTCCACTTCTGAAAAAGTCCTGAAAGTATCCGTCTGCCGCTGTGGTGTTGTTTGGCTTACTGACATATGCATACATGCACATACATCATATATGTCACTTCATGGCATGCACTGACATATACAGTATGTGTGGACGTGTTTCTGATATGCACATTTACGATGATCTCTTTATTTGTTTATCTCACTTACTCTTTGTCTTTCTCAGCCAACCACAGACGAGCTGGTCATGCAGTGACCAACATCCTGGCCAAAGAGCTGATGCAGGAGGACGCGCCTTCATCCAGCAAACTGCCTGCTAAGAAGAAAAAGTCAGAGGAGAAGGAAGAGCCTAAAACAGAAGGAGCAGAGTCATTAGAGGAGTTACTGGATGCTGCTCCCTCTCGGTCCCATTAGGCATCAAGGGCAGAAGTTTTTTATTCAGAGTCAGTGATATCCAAACACAGATGTATTTCATAGCCATTCCAGGGGCCAATATCAATCTGAGATTAGCTCACAGAAAAAAGCCCTGTGTTTCTTCAACCCTTGTCTTAACAGGACCATCTTCTAGGGTAGCACTGACTGTGTCTTCTGGGAGGACAGGGAGTGGCAGAGGATGAGGGAAGGGCTCTCACTTCAGCTGCAACCTGGATTTCCCTCATCAACCTTTGGATTTTTGCCATTGTCGTAAAGATTTAATTGCTTTCTTCAGCATGTGCACATATCTCTTTATGTATTTTTGACTTTCATATGATTCACCTGTCATTCCTCAAAGGGCATCTTGAGCAATTCCAAAGACCTACTCAGGAGGGATCCACCCTTTACTTTGCGGTTATTTCCAAATCCCAAATTTAAACTGGGAATATCTGGAATTTGGCACATCCTGCAGGTGCTTCATAGTTTTCTCTGGATGTTCTAGGCCAAGACCACTTTGCGCTTTTTCACATTTTTTTTTAAATCTTATGTTATTTTGTATTTGTCTGTATGTTACTGTTTATAAATGTTAATCACTTTGCTGTGTTACTGAAAAAGTGCCAACCAATAGAAATCGAGTCTTTTCATTTCACTCCCAGGTTTTGCCCAATCACAGTTCGCACTGGGCCTTTTTTGTGGACAAGTCCAACATTGTCATCACCTGGGTGTTCAGTGTTTTGTTTTGTTTTGTTTTTTACTGAGAAGGGATTTAGTTAACTGGTTTGCATGCATAAGTTAGTTCACAAAGACCTGTCTACCACATGTGCCCACAACAGTTATATGAAGAAAACCTGCGTACATCCATGAACATGAGCATTCCTGTAAACCCCAGAGGGAATTAGAGATGGATTGGAGGAGAAAGTTCTTCCACAGTCAGTAAAACCAAAAAAAACTTTTCTTTTTAAAAGGGTGTTTCCTTACAAAAACTAGCCCGAGCAGTTTACATGCCTGTGTGTTTATGTGTATGAGAATGAGTGTGTGAAGTAAGCCGCCTATATTTAGTTTTATGTGCACATTTGACTTCCTACATACGTGTGTGTGTGTGTGTCTGTCTGTGTGTGTGTGTCTGTGTGTGTGTCTGTGTGTGTCTGTGTGTCTGTGTGTGTGTGTGTGTGTGTGTGTGTGTGTGTGTGTGTGTGTGTCAGTTTGAGTGCGTGTGTATGTGTCTGTGTCAGTTTGAGTGCGTGCACGTGTGTTGCCATCTGTAATTACTGTACGGTACCGACCATGCTGTCATAAATACTAGGTTTCATAAACAGCTTTGTGGTCTTTCTGCCGAGGATATAGCACACTGGAAAACTGCCCAAAAACTGCTGAGACAAGTATGTGTGTTTGTGAATGTGTCTGTGTGTGTGCTGTTCACCCACTTCCCCTCCCACTGAACTGCAACAGTAGTTGCTGAATGTCTGGCCTTGCTCTCGTTTGTATTCAGTAGCCATCAGCATCCATGTTGCCATGATGTTGTGGTGTAATATCTGACAGGAATCCTGAGAGGTGATGTCAGCTGCTCCATGCAATATTTATAACTATGCAAACACAATACAGTAGTGTGTACTCCAGCCCTGATACCAGCCAGCCTCAGGATGTAGAAACTGCTGGGCAGACAGCTTTCTTTAACAATCCACTGATTCAAGAGCTTAATTCTGCCTGTGATTAGGGATGATATTTATAGCTCTCAAAGTTCAGCATGTCGGGGAACACAAAAATGTTTTGTTTCTCAACATTTTTGATATCACATCTTACATAAAAAAAATTGGAAGTCTTTGGACATGGGGGATCTGGCACTTAAACAACATAGAAAGAAAGACAAAAAACGACTGCTGTTTAATTGTTCCGCCCATCTCTTCAGGTGGACAGTGCCAGGTAACTGTGTGCTCCAGATACTGAAACTGTTTTCAGAGAGGAAGATTTAAAAAAAAAAAAAAAAGGATATCAGAACATCACTGGAATATTTGTTGTTTTCTAATTTGAGTCATTCCTTTTGTTCATTAATTTTTTAAGATATTTTTTTTCTATGTGAATTTTTATGGTTGATTATTATTTTAATGTATTTGAATGGAGACAAGATTTTTTTTTTCCTTTGCTTATGTATACAGAACAAAGCACATAGTCATTCTGTTTGCTACACAGAACTATTAAAAATGTCTTAAGTAATTTAATTATGTGACTGGCTCGTTATTTTGTAATGTCCTGGTGGTGATGTGTAAATGTGATCATGTCGGTGTGT
Source organism: Centropristis striata (assembly GCF_030273125.1). Classification (NCBI taxonomy): domain Eukaryota; kingdom Metazoa; phylum Chordata; class Actinopteri; order Perciformes; family Serranidae; genus Centropristis; species Centropristis striata. Next base: position 29,594,408 of record NC_081528.1, on the reverse strand, counting down.
GAGATTTCTAGCTCCGTTGTTTTTGCCAAAGTAAATTCCTTTTGCAGCAGATATCTCCATACACTCACTCCCCTCCTTCCTTCTAAACACATTGTGCAGTAAAATACCGATTCTGCACTCTGCACTGAATCTCTTGTTTTATTGGCAAAAGACGACGGAAGAATGAATAAACAGTTTAGCCCATTATTTTAACAGATAAATTCCATGATTTTCCATGGCAACAGGGACACAGTTTCCAGAGATATTTTCCAACATTGATTGCCAGCGTCAGACATGATCTCTCACTTTAACTTGTGTGTGAGAGGGAGAGAGAACAGCTGATACCTTCTGCTGGTTTTTTAAAAATAATTTGCATCCCCTCTCCATTTCTATTCTCTCACTGTCTCTAATAATGCATCCTTCTTTGCTCCTCTAAGGGTTCTTCTCATTTGTTTATTTTGTGCCTCCTTGTCTCCCCTCTCCTCCTGCCCATGACCCCAGAAATCAATCTCAGGTCATCTTGAAGAATGCCTCAATTCATAAAATGCATCTGAAAGAATGATGGTGCCTAGGTGTACCCTTTGCATCAGTCTTTTCTGCAACACTGCAACTTTTTATTTCTTTCTTGCAACTTCATTGAGACAGTTCCACATCAAGTTTAGAACACTTGTGTACACAACATGACTACAGTTACAAACGTGCAGTCTCATAACTTAAAACTATGAAAGGTCATGACTTGCACTGATCTCCTCCCTGTAGTGGTCAGTCTAGCCGGCACAGGCCCGTTCTGGGAATACCCTGCTGCATCATACTGGCTACAGGCATACAGGATGTATGCCCAAAATAGCTGGAGATGTTTCCCTGGTGGTGAGTTGATTCCTTTCTTTAAAGATCTCTCCTTCCACATCCCCTAAATCTTTCTGATATTCTCTCTGGCTGCAGCTTCTTCAGACTGAAACTTTGCATCTGCTTTTTGTTTAATCAGAAGAAGAGAAACATCAATCATGTCCTTTATTCTCTGGTGGTACTGTTTAAACTAAATCCATCTGATAAGGGAATTTCCTTTTTACTCTCCTTTGCTCAGTGTACAGGTCAGTCTATGTTAGTGAAGATGATAAACTTCACTCACTCAGCCAGTCAAGACAGCAGGTTATTGTGCAATAAAACTGCAGGGAAAGCTGAATAGAGAACTCAGGTTCTGGATAATGTACCTCAGTATCAGCAAAGTTTGAGGGCTGATTATTTTTACCTGTGTGTAGAGCTACCATATACAAATAGAAATATAGCTGTCTTCTTATTTCAAGATTTATCCACAGTTAAAGCAATCATTTTAATTAGGGGTCAAACTGTTCAAACATACTTTTAGTGCACAAATTGGATTCCTCCTCGTTTTAAATGGAACATTAACTAATGCCGTCTCATCTCTGACGTCAGAGAGAAAATAATGAGTTCTGTTTTTGGAAGTCATCTCATGTCAAACACCTGGAGAATAAGGAATTAATTTCCCTTCTCTGCACTGTGAACGAAGGCCTCTGCTCTTTAGTGAACCTGAGCTGCTGCAGCCGTCCTTTCACCTCATTAACTGCCCCGTTAATTTAACCAGAAAGCCTCAACTTCCTTTCATCATTTACGATCGTGTGTTTTGGGCACACACACATATGAAGGCCACAGGCAGTTATGACTCTGGCTCAACACTAAAGACGATGGCGAATCAAAATGTCTGTGCGTCGTTTCATTTCTTTGTATCCATGTGTGCGTCTTTGTCACTCTTCCTGTCTCTTTGAAGACAGAAATCTCATTCTGGAGCATCTGATCCTAATCAAAGTGAAACTATAACAGGGCCAGTAGCTCTTTGCTTTTCACTGTGTGCATGTGTGTTCCTTATGTTATCCACATGAGCCTTCCTGAAGTGATTTTGTGTGTCGCTCTATGTTTATACTGCACTGATGACTTTTATGGCCCTGTTGTTGGATGCAGAAAGTTTCTGTCTTTGATTAAATGCTGATATTGCAGATTGCCTGAAATTCATTATTACCCCCCTTTTATGCTTTATAATACCTGCTTTGATAAAATAGAAATGTACCTTTTAAATATACCTATTGTGGTTTTACTCAGATATTCATTTTATTAATTGTGGTCAGATTTAGAGTAAAATAGAAAAGCAGAGTAAGTTTTAGGGCATGGCTACACGATATTGAAACCTTGCTACCACAGCATCCTGGGAGCGTGCAGAGGTTGGCGTAAATAGTGTCCTCAGGTTCTCAGTCAGCTCCCCCCTCTCGTCCAAATATAATCTCTTCTGGCTCCAACAAACCAAGATGGCTATGACCAAAATATCAAACTTGAGGCTCCAAAACAGGTGTCCACAAACCAATGGGTGACATCATGGTCACCTTTTTTCCTTATTTCACCTTATTTCCTCAAAATAACTTAAAAGGCCTCAGACACTTCAAGATTTTACAGCTAGTGCTCCTGGAAATCACCACAGGTGTTTTATGTACTTTCTATAAATAAATAAAAACACAAATACTGTATGATGACACCAGCCAAGTCTTTTACAGGGGTGTTCACTTAATTTGCAGCAAAAACTCTAATGTTTGCACATTTGTTTTCCTTCCTTAAAACTCTTGACACGACTCTGCGTCTCCCTCTGCACAAAGAAGAACTTAAATTCTCCCAGGAGACAAACATGAACCTTTTGTATGTATGTCCACTGTGAATGAAGGAAATGTGGAGATAAGACAGGGTGGAGGACCAGGGGGCTATTAAAAGCAAGGAGGCGGAAAGCTTACAACAAACAGATGATTTACACAGTAAAATGGAAACAGTATTGTAAAGAGGTCTCCTTAATCCTAGAGAAGAGATCATGAGTGACTTTAAGAGTCTGAAACAGAGGGAGGGAGAGGATGAGAGTTGTAATTAAAAACAGTGAAGTGCTTATAGAATAAATGAAATGAACATATAGTAGAGCAGATAAAAGAGGATGGTGGATTGAAATGGAGAGAAGAAGGCTTGTGGTGATGGAGCAATGAACTGACAAGTGGAATTTTTTGGATTACAAAGCGGAGGACGTTTTTCACACCAGCAGCACTGTGGGAGCAGCTGAGAGCAGACTACCTGCCTCTGTTTCTGTTTGGTTGTGTTTGTTGTCTCTCTTTGCATTTGTCCGGGACATTTACATCCCTGAGGAGCCTGTAGGTGTGTTCATGGTGTGTGTGTTGTATGTACCATGTTACACTCTGCTTGTGACTGTGTTTACACACACTACACGTGTCTGTGTAAACATGTGAGCACATGCTGTTCATGATAGCCACAGGGATCTGCAAGAAAGCAGAAAACAAACTTTTTTTCTAACTTTAGTTTGAAGGTTTATCACAGAGAAGATTACAAAAGGGTCCATGTATCTGAAAGCAGAGAGTCTTGTCTTATATGACTTCAATAGCTGTTTATTAAAGGTCTCTCACACTTCTTATGGCTATGCTGTGTCATCCTGCTGGCAGTGTTTCAACAGGACTGAATTTTTTGGCTGAAAGTCGCATGAGTCATAAGTGTTCTACACTCAGACAGAGGTCATCTTGTAGACTATGATGAAGCCCATGTTAATTACAACAGGTGGCACAACTGCTGCCCTGCACACCTCAACTATTTAGTTTTTCTCTGTATGGTTACTGAACATTCAGCTAGCTTTCACTTTTGCCAGACAGTAGCATTTGGTGGATAAAGCACAGTGTGAAGTCCTCGTATTGAAGCTCACACTAGTCTGCATCAAATGTGTCAAAGTTAGAAACTGTACCACTTTTATTAAAAAAGAAAAGATTTAATGCTGCCAACGTTAAAGGGTGCCATGTACGTTTATGTCAGACGAGGGACCAAAGGGTCAGCGTTTGATGACCGGGGAATGAGAGCAGTCTGCACTTGCTAAAAATAAAATGGTAAACATTGTAAACCATTGTGAGCATACTGGTGTTAGCAGTCAGTAGTTTTTTATTTGTTTCTTGTTTCATACTGTAGTTGCACAAAATACATTTTTGGAGGGCAGGGCTGGAAAGCTACCAGTAGAAGAATTGTGCTTAAGGTTTGCATGAGAGTAATAAATGTAGGTTTTTGTTCCTTTTGACTGAACTGTTTGAAATTATTCTATCTGTTTATTGTGGTTTAATCTGGTTATTGTCATTTCAAAAATATAGGTTTAATTAATCTATAGTGATGTCTAATTACTATGAGTTTCAGGTCCTCCTGATTCCCAGACTCCTTCAGTCTCTCGTTGTGACATTCTGGGTAGTCGGGGGAGATTTGTATGCATGTGTGTCTACGTGTGTGTGTGTGTGTGTGTGTGTGTGTCTTTGCCCTTATATGCGTGAAGGGGGTCTGGTGGAGAAAAGAGGTCTGAACAAAGAACGGGGGCAGTATAATTGGCTTCAGCACTGCCAGACGACACAATGACACAGCCATTGATAGTGGAATGAGTTCTCTGGAGCAGTGGACCAATGGCTGCGCAGGAGTCTGTTTTTCACAGCCTCTGATTGGCTGGCTGAGGGAGGCTGTCGGTCTCCAGGTAGCAAAGTGAACCTCGGAGCATATCTGCCACCCCTCTGCCTCCTGGAGGATGGGAGGAGGGAGGGAGTGTTAGATGTGACCTCTGTGGAGAGAAGAAAACAAATGATTTACATGCACACAACATATTATGTTTTATATTCTGCATGTTTACTCTCCAGTGGTATTTCCTTCTCTCTTCTACATCTAACTCTTTTCCTCAAACCCAGAAGTTTTGTGTGTGTGTGTGTGTGTTTGGCTGCTATTAGCCTCCACGTTGTCAGGGCTCTGAAATAGATGTGTTTCATTTGTCTTTAACTTGGCTGTACACTCCACAGCTTCTCTCAGGCTCCATTTCTGAGAACTGTGGATTAAAGTCTCACTTCATTTGTTTAGATTGGCCATTTCTCAACTTCCCTGCTGCTTCAGGAGAGAAATACACACTACTGTGGCATTTAAACTCCAGAGAAACAGTGTTTGAGTGACTCCTGAAGAATACAAAAAACATCTTTAACTGTTTTTGAATGTTAGTAGGTGTGACTGCATAGATATCTGAGGTGTGTCTGTGCATTTGTGTTCTCATTTGCATCACTTTGAATTTGCCTGCAAGCGAGGGCATAAATTCACACGTCTGCTTCTTAGCGTGTAAATGTGCCTCTCCCTGCATCGGTCATCATATCTTAATAATATCCCCTTGATCAAATTACTTGGCTGCTTGTATAACACTCTTCATGTGACACACAATTAGCAGACAATTAACATGGGCCAGTGAGTGTCAACCGATTGGCTGTGCCATCACACCGCTGAGTGACATCTCCATCATCAGAGCGCTGCCCAGCTCACCCTGAAGCACCAGGGTGCAAAGATAAAAACACTGTCTGCCTGTCTTATGTAGAAATCTGTGTCAGTCTGTGTGCTTCTGTCTCCATGCACATTCCTATCAGTTGAGTTACTTCAATATATAGTCCAGTTTCTCCTTATATGTCCCTGCATCCTTACTTGTTGTTCTGTCTATCCTTCCTCTTTGCTCTCTTCTTCCTGGCTTCCTCTTTTTGTCTGATTATTTCTCCATCCAACATCTGCCTGTCATCTGATTTTTCTGCCTATTTGTCCTCAGTTTGTGTCTCATTTGTGTGTCTGTTCATCTGGAAGTGAAGCGTGTCCCATACTAAAGCAATGTGATGTGTGTCTGCTGGGAAAAACAGTCGGCATGTCCTGCATATCAGCATGAACTTCTGCCTGTGACATTAAAGGACTTTGCGGTTTGTGTGTGTGTGTGTCTGTGTGTGTGTGTGTGTGTGTGTGTGTGTGTGTGTGTGTGTGTCTGTGTGTCTGTGTGTGTGTGTGTGTGTGTGTGTGTGTGTGTGTCAGATCTGGAGACACCCAACATAGAGAGACAACCTAAGCATTAAATCCCATTAAATAGCAGATGGGGCTTTTGTTAAGAGAATTGAGCATTATTAGCAAAACAACTGTTTAGGATAATGCTGTGTGGCTTTTTAACAAAATGTTGAAAAGTTTGAACCGGCTTTATGTTTTATTAACAGAGGCTGAAGATTTAAGGCCCACTCTCATTTCTCCTTGTTAGCTTTACTTTTACATTTATTCTCTTTTCTCCCTTACTTTTCTCTCCTTATTATCTACTGATTTGGAAAACTAGCTTTTTCTTCTGCAGTCAGCTAGCATGATGAAACTGTTAGAAACATCTGATCCAACATTCATTAACACACCAACAGACTCATTTGTCGCCATTTTTGCAGACTCCCGTACATTTTTAAGGCGTGCTGATCTCCCTCTGCCCAAATTCACCATGAACCCCACAATCCCTAAACCACTTCAGTACACATGAATCGTGCCACCACCCGCAATTTTCATTTTTTAAGCATTTTCTTTCCCCTAATCCACAATGTCATGGCTCATATAGCGGATCATCGTCTCTCTCTGGGGATGGATTTCTCCCCTAAATATGTGAGAGATTTAGAGAGAGGAGGGTCTGTCTGCTCTGCAGGCTGTGCTGGAGGCTGATGCAAACAGAATATCAATAAGCACCAAGGGGTCACACAGCCACATGTATGACCACACTGCTCTCTCTCTTTCTATAACACACCCTTTTCTTTTTCTCTTACATGCACACAAGCAGTTTTACATGTATTGTAAACAAATACTAATGGTGGACAAAGAAACCTGACACCAACAACGTATAGTCACAAGTTGACAACCTAGTGCCATGTAGTGCTGTAAGCTAACACTTGAGTGTGAGCTGTGGTTCCTAAAGTTCTTAATCTTTGTGAAAATTTGTTTTTGTGTCCACAGTGTATAGTATGTGAATGTAAGTGTGCTGAATTGAAACCTTAGTCATGCAGTCATATCGTCGTGTCTCCTTTCATAGTTCTTCAACTGCCTGTAAATACTGGTCAGTACTGTAGACTATAAAAGAAGAGGGCTTAGTCACAGTGATGTCACCTGTTGCTTTGTCGACTAAAAGTTTGGAGCCTTGAATTTGGCACTTTAGCCGTCGGCATCTTTCTGTTTTTAAACCAGAAGTGATCAAGGTGTATCCATAATCAGGAAATAAACAGCCGACTTCTTAGTGTCTTTTTCACAACCGAATGATTAACAAGACATTTTTTGCACCCAAAATGTTACAATTGACTTTCATGAAGTGAAAACACACTGTGAAAGGGTCAAAGTTATAAGACAATCACAGTCAATCACAAGGTAGCCACGCCCTAATGGATACACTGAGTTATTGTCTATTTTATTCTTAATGGAAGCATCATTTATCAAATGAATGTCATGCTGTTTTGAAGACTTGAGACGAGGTGGTAAGCAAATTAAATTTAAAAAATACAGAAAATTTTAAATCTAGCAGAAGATAGGAGTGGAATGTGTAGTGGTTTGTGGTTCATAAAAAATAGTAATGATTCTGTCCCTGCATACACTGATCCAGAGATCATAATGCTGCCCTGTTTGTGGGCTTCATTGCTGCTCCTTAAGATGCTTTGTTGTGACGGGATAAACCACATGTTCTCTCAGGGCCTTTTTTTTCAATCAACAGATATAATAGACTTTATTGTGAAACAAAAATTGGCACAAAGTGTGGTGGCGCAGTAGACAGTGACTGATAACAGTGATGCAAAGATGTTGAAGGCCCGAGGCTGTTGTGTCTGTCTTGACTGGTCAGGCTCTGATCACAAGGATCTGAGCCCCTGACCCGTTTGATGAGATCATCCTGTTTGTTTACTGCATGTTTCCATGTACACACACACACACACACACACACACACACACACACACACACACACACACACACACACACACCACACAGTAGTGTTCAATATAAAAGCAGTCCAATATGACTAACCAGATTAATCCAGGTTTTTAGTATATTTATTATTGCTACATGGCAAACAAGGTACCAGTAGGTGCAGGAGATTCTCAGAAAACCAACAAGACCCAGCATTCGTGATATGCACGCTCTTAAGGCTGTGCAATTGGGCAATTAGTTGAAAGGGGTATGTTAAAAAATATAGCAGTGTGGCATTCAATCAGTGAGGTCATTCATTTTGTGAAAAAAACAGGTGTGAATCAGGTGGCCTCTATTTAAGGATGAAGCCAGCACTTGTTGAACATGCATTTCTCTTTGAAAGCCTGAGGAAAATGGGTCGTTCAAGACATTGTTCAGAACAACCGCGAACTTTGATTAAAAAGTTGATTGGAGAGGGGAAAACTTATAAAGAGGTGCAAACAATTATAGGCTGTTCAGCTAAGATGATCTCCAATGCTTTAAAATGGAGAGCAAAACCAGAGACACGTGGCAGAAAACAGAAGACAACCATCAAAATTGATGGAAGAATAAGCAGAATGACAAAGGCTCAGCCAAAAATCAGCTCCAGGATGATCAGAGACAGTCTGGAGTTACCTGTAAGTGCTGTGACAGTTAGAAGACGTCTGTGTGAAGCTAATCTATTTACAAGAATCCCCCACAAAGTCCCTCTGTTAAAAAAAAAGGCATGTGCAGAAGAAGTTACAATTTGCCAAAGAACACATCAACTGGCCTAAAGAGAAATGGAGGAACATTTTGTGGACTGATGAGAGTAAAATTGTTCTTTTTGGGTCCAAGGGCCACAGACAGTTTGTGAGACGAGCCCCAAACTCTGAATTCAAGCCCCAGTACACAGTGAAGACAGTGAAGCATGGTGGTGCAGCATCATGATATGGGCATGTTTCTCTTACTATGGTGTTGGGCCTATTTATCGCATACCAGGGATCATGGATCAGTTTGCATATGTCAAAATGCCAAAATAAGAGGTCATGTTGCCTTATGCTGGAGAGGACATGCCCTTGAAATGGATGTTTCAACAAGACAATGACCCCAAATACACTAGTAAACCAGCAAAATCTTGATTCCAAACCAACAACATTGATGTTATGGAGTGGCCAGCCCAATCCCCAGACCTTAATCCAATTGAGAACTTGTGGGGTGACATCAAAAATGCTGTTTCTGAAGCAAAACCAAGAAATGTAAATGAATTGTGGAATGCTGTTAAATAATCTTGGAGTGGAATAACAGCTGAAAGGTGCCATAAGTTGGTTGCCACACAGATGTGAAGCAGTTGTGGTCATACAACTAAATATTAATTTAGTGATTCACAGGTTTGCTAAATCCTAGAAACAAAAAAGTTTGTACGAAATAGTTTTGTGTTTGTAAAGTCAACAGCAGATACTGCTATACTTTTGAACACACCCCTTTCAACTAATTGACCAATTGCACAGCCGTAAGAGCTGCATATCACGAATGCTGGGTCTTGTTGGTTTTCTGAGAATCTACTGCACCTACTGGTACCTTGTTTGCCATGTAGCAATAAAAAATATAATAAAAACCCGGACATTGGACTGCTATTTTATTGAACACTACTGTACATACACACAAACAAACAAACACACACATGCATTTTGTTTTTAGTTTCACTTTGATTTCACTTTCAGTGGTTAAATATTCATGTCATTGTGGAAGGAAGGATATAACTCAAGGGAGTTGTGTCTTTAAGTGTGTTCTTCCCTCCTGCCCCCTATCTGTCCATTCACATTGATGGAGGTAGAGCAGTTGTCAGTCAATTGACCTACATTAGCTGAGCCTGCAGCAGTCTGATTTCCTCTGGGGGCAATACATTTCTGGGTGTGGTCAATGTCTGTGTGTGTGTGTGTGTGTGTGTGTGTGTGTGTGTGATTGTGCGTGCATGCATGTCTTACAAGCATGTCTACATGTGTGTGTGCGCGTGCATGCGTGTGTGTTTTTGTCCTATATAAGACATAACCTCATCTCAAGAGGGTGAATGTAGGGTGAATATCATCCACAATGACATTTAGAGGTTAAACAGAGTGGATTCTGACAGATATTTAAACCTCTCAAAATGCTTTTGATCACAACCCTGACCAGTTTTATTGTTGATCAATCTGAGTCATGATTCTTTCACAAACCTTTTTGTGGTCACAGTCTGATTCTTGCAGATTATTATGTAGAAATAAGTGCAGACTTCCATATTTTTCACGTCGACCTTTGTGATCTACATGAAATGTGGAAACACACAAACTTTCTCATTTACTTTCTTGTTCTTTAGAAGTTGATTATGATACAGAAAACAATTAAGAGCTAATTAAAAATAATTTGCTAAAATTTTATTGACTAAATAATTAATTGATTTTATAAATTCATGCAATGAAAAATGACAATACGTCACAGTTTCGTAATAATGATAGGGCAGATTCTTCATCACTTTCTATGTGTGAGGGATAAGAAACAAGTTTGGAGGAAAAGATTCAGTAAAAGGCTTTTAGGGGAGAAACTGCAAGGTAATAATGAAGTTGGCACACACTGGGAGTGTCTGGTGCTGAGCCAGTTCACATCTTTTATTATCTGTAAAGGCTAAATTAAACTCTAAATTTCTCAAAACACAAACTCAGTCACAGGATAAATGCTATTTTCCGACTGATGTGTGAAAATAAAGTGCTGAGGATGAAGAATAGACTGAGACTGCCAACCCCCAAAATATCCCCACAATACCAAGCACCTATTAGAGGCGATGACATCACTCCTTTGCCTGGTAACCATGGTTACACTTACCTCCTGCTGGCAAAAATCAGCCCCCATACCCGGCTTTCCTTGATTTCTATTTTCCTCTATGTCTGTCTCTTCTGTTTTTCTCACCTTTCTGTCTGCTCACTTTGTTTCCTCTCTCATGTCTCTTCCTCTTCTCATCATCCCCCCTTCATATTTATTTTATTTTTCAATGACACTCCTCTATGCACTCACTTCTCTCCTTAATGTCCTCCCCTTTCATGCTGAGCTTAATGTATTTTATGATTTTCTCCTCTGCTCTCTTTCACCTTAAAGCAGAGGCTGAGGTGGCATTACCAGAGTAAAGATATAGAATTAAAACAAAGAAAAATGCAGAGGTAGAGATGACCTACATAGACAAAGGAACCACAGACGTGAACATGCTATAGCTGCGGCTGAAAAGACAGTGCATGGACAATAACAGAGTGGATGTTACTCAGTCAGGCATAAAATAGAGATTTTACCAGAGGCGATGAGAAGAAAAGATCAGGGCTGTAAACAATGACAGAACTGAGATTGGTGGACAGTTACAGCTGGACCGTGCAGCAGAATGAATCACCCCTCTATACTAATAGTGTAAAGGACAGAGGGGTCAAGTGCTGCATTAAAGTCTATTGCAAAGACTTAGTTCTGCAGAGAGGAAGGGTGCTGCGACTTCCTGTTCAGAAAAGCTACATCCCAGAGTCACCCACTGGAAAGAAGTACATGGGGACAGGGGGCAGTGAACTGCATTACAATCCATTTTGCAGACAGGCTGGGTGGATGAGTGGGGGGTAAAAGAGGAGTATTAAGAGGCATTGTGAAGCTGTATTATAGTAAGCAGCTTACAGTCCCTGTGCCAGGCTGCTTCTTCATGTGGGGGGGGAGAGAAAGGACAAAGAGGCGACACAGAGGAAGAGACTAGGAGATACAAGAGCTGGCAGGGAGGGCAGTAGGACGGGGAGACTCGTCTTGGTGTCCTCCTCTGTGTTTTTTGTCTTTCTTTCATTGTCACCACATCTCTTTTGTCTTCTGCTTCTCTCTAATCAACATAAAATATTTGTAGTTTCCTCTACACGTCACCATGTGATGCTAACATGTCTCCCCCTGTTGCTACATGTTACCAGGGAAGTAATCACCACCGCCACCATCCTTTCCTACCACCCGACTGAATCATAGAGAGAAGGGGATGGGGGAAACGGATGGTGGAGGTTGCCATGGAAACTGGGAGTCTGTTGCCGGCCGACATCATCTGTTGTTGCTCGGCGCGGAGCGGGCACATGAATATTTGAGCTTTATGGACACAGCCGCACGAATGACACAAACTGCTCTCTGGACCTCCATCAGCACCTTAGATGGGAAACATCGAGAGGTCACTGAAGGGGGAGAGGAGGGAAGGCAGGGAAGGGATGGATGGCTCGAGGAAAGGCGGGGTCACAAAGGGAGACTGACAGACCTCCATTTTATCTAGGGCATAGAGTGTCTGGCTATCTGGGTTAGTAAAAAAAAAAGAGATGAGGAAAGATGGAGGAACAGTAATAGAAAAGAATGAAAGGATTTTGACCACTTAAATGAGTTTTGTGTGCTGATAGAAATGCAGAGTAGATGATGGGAGGTGGAGAACAAAGAGAAAGATGGAGAGAGGGCGGGTGACGTGCCATGAGAGCAGTAAATTAGGGCACTGGAGCTTGTTTTTCCTCTCTTGCCTCCTCCTTTTTTTGTAATTTCTCAGAAAGTCCTGCAGTATTTTCTAATTAATCCTCTCAGAGGGTTGTTTCTCCTGCATGCTGTTGATACACACACACTCATACAAACAAGCCAGTCATGATTCATGCAGATTTCCAAATGAGACTGTGAATTGACTTGGGAAGTTTAAATGTGCACAGTCTGACTGCACTGCGTCAAAAAGCACAGAAACTAGAACAAATATGGCTCATGTGTTTGTATCCTCTCCGGCTTACATGTCTGTGTCAGGAGGCTGCTTATGGATTTTCTTGCTCTTTTATAGTTTATATAAATAGATGCCAGAGAGGGCCTCATGCAATAGGAATGTGTATATCTTCTACATCTTTATTTCTTACAAGGATCGGTTTAAACCTCTGGTATGTCTTGCATTTGAGTGCTTCCCATGGTCCAGTGTCCTCCACTACTGATGGGTTTAACACCTGTCCCAGAGTCCTCCTTATCCCACCAACACTGCTGACTTTCAGACCACTGTCAGCATCTTTAAATACTCCCATGATCCCACTTGTTGACCTCAGATGTGTTTGGTCCAGTTTGTTATTCCCTGGTGGATCACAAATATGCAGCTTTTTCATATAGTTATTCTGCCTGGATCCATTACTGCTCGATTCTGTTTTGATGCCAGTAGATCGTGGTTAGATGTCTGTTCATTCCAGACGTTTGAGTTAGAGATTTTAATAATGAAGAACAAAGGTCCATATGCATTGCTTAATATCACAGGGCAATAACTGCTGGCACATTGGAATCTTGTTCCCAGTTCTTCTTTATCTCCATGAGGGCATAGGAAAGTTTTGACTCCTGCTCAAATTTTCTTTCTCACATTGCAATCAACATGTTTAATTAAAGAAATAAGAATGGTTATTGTAATCTAGCATCAGCAAATCATTTATGGATATGTACATGCTTTGAGATTTAAAAGCAGTTTCTTACTGGGAATGGAGGGATCTTATTCCTGCCAAAGATACAACAATACTGGTTATTATACATGAAATGTTTCTGTGTTTATCTGTTGTCTTTTGTCTGTGCCCTTGTCACTTTGTTTCAGATGGGCTCTGCAAGAAAATAGGAGAAGAAGAATAGTTTAATATTTTTGGGAAATATGGTTATATGCTTCTTTACAAAAGTAGGTGATAAGATTGGTACCATTTTATGTTTGTGGACAAAGTACAGAGCTTAGCTCAGCATAAAGAATGGAAGCTTTGAGAACCTGATAGTCTGCTCTTTCCATGTGATGCAATCCATTTTATCTGAACTTGAAAGACCAAATATTTCTTAGCGAGCAGAGACTTCCTGGTGTCTTGATCCAGGTAACTACTGGATTATTTATTTATTTATTTTTATTATTTTATTTTTTATTTTTTATTTTTTATTTTTTATTTTTTATTTTTTATTTTTTATTTTTTAAAAATGCTCTTCTGCGCAAGCACGGCCTCGTTGAACTACTGCGCATGCGCTGCCCCGCTACGCTTCTGCGCATGCGCGGGCCCGTCGCGCTACTGCGCAGGTTTTATCGCGATACTGCGCATGCGCGGCCCCGTCACGATACTGCGCATGCGCAGAAAAACCGCGCATGCGCAGTAGAGTAACGGGGCTGCGCATGCGCAGTATCGTGACGGGGCCGCGCATGCGCAGTAGCGCATAAATTAAATAATTAAATAATTAAATAATTAAATAATTAAATAATTAAATAATTAAATAATTAAACAATTAAATAATTAAATAATTGAATAATTGAATAATTAAATAATTAAAAATTAAAAATTATAAACAGTAAAATCAATTTAAAAAATGTAAAGAAGTAAAGGGGTTAACCAGGGGATAACCAGGTGTGACTTATATTTAAAGTTTCATGAGTTTTGGGGTATGTTCAGGCAGTGAAAAATGCAATCATTTGGGAAGAAGAAAAAAAAATCATTCGAAATACAATAGGGACCTCGCAGGTTGTTGCCTGCTCGGGCCCTAATAACGCAGTGCAAACACAGTCCAAGATGGACTCTCCTCAGAGTTTGCATTCCAGGCTTCAGTATCAGGCGGGGTGTGTTGGTTCAGGGAACAGAGCGGAGAGCAGCGGGGAGGGGAGGGCAGGGAGCGTAGAGGAGCTTGATGGTGCACGCTTATTAGCCTGAAATATCCATGCAGCAGCTGCACCATTTCCGCGGCAACACCTGTCGCCATGGCGCTGAGTTGTCGACATGTCTCTGTGTCAGAGTCTGCATGTCTGAGGCGCTGCACATTCACAGCGTGTCCGACCTCTGAAAATGCACACACACACAAAGAGCACACACTTACTTCTCTAGCTAATGCTTTGGCATGTACAAGATCTCATACATGCAGCACAGCATCCTTCAGATGCAGAGCCAACATTTAACTGCACACACACACACACACACACACACACACACACCTGTGTAACAGTGTTAAGGAAACAGCTGTAAAGTAAGAAACCCGAAAAGGAATTTTTAGCTTAGTGGCTTCTTTGTTGCATCCTTACAGATCCAATTCTCTGCTTCCCTTCTCACTCCCTCCCTGCTCGCTCCTCGCTCCATTCCTTCTCGTCACTCAGATGGGGAATTTTGCGTTTCCATGACAACCGCAGTGGTGGAGGAAATGGATTAGATACTCTGCACTGTCTGTGCTGGGGGTGTGGCAGCTGTGTGTGTCTGTGAGTGCTGCATCGGGGGAGGGGGTGTTTATGGGGTGTAGGGCATGTAAAGAGGGATTGGGGTTATGGTTGTGTGTGTGTGTGTGTGTGTGTGTGTGTGTGTTGGAGATTTGGTGGAGGCAGGGTGGGGGCAGGAGATGCCCTCAAACCACATTGCACCAGATGGAGGCTTTTGATCTCCTCCAAACACAACATTGTTCTGTCTTGCTGAGTGAGTGAAAATCCAAATTTAAGTGCATCAGATTGCTCTTCATTTTGTTTTTTCTGCCTGTTACCTTTGAGCAGATCGCCTGCTTTGTTCTGCACACTCACAACATTTGACTTGTAACCTTACAAAGTGACACCTGACACAGGCATGAGAGCATATTTCTTCCTTTCATCTTCTCTCCCTCCAACTTCCTGCAGCAAAATCATAACGAGGCAATTAACCCCGCTTCTCTGTCACCCTTAATTCAACCCTCACTGTTCCACACTATTTCCCCCTTCATTCCTGTCTCCCAGTCTCCCAGTCTCCCCCCGTCTGATTTCCATCCTCCCAGCTGAGAAAACAGGCGCGGGAACTCTTGGCAAAGATGAGGGGAGAGTGAGAGAGTAGAGAGGGGGCTTTTCAGAAGAAGAGAAAAAGGGTTTGCTGCTTTGAAAGGGAGCATTGTGTTGTTCTTCCACATTGCTACAGCTCCATCTCTGTGATTTAGTCGAGCCAGCAGCCAGCACATTACTGTGTCTCTTTAAATCAGGGTACTGTTAGCCTTAGCAACGTTCAGGCCCCAGTGCTCCAGTGCTCCCGCTCAATGGCCTCCTCTTCTTTCGTCAGCCAAAGACCACTGAACTCCCTGTTAAGTCTGCCGGATGGGCACATTCCTCTCAGCTGAAATAATAAATGAAAACAGGCCTTTTGGAAATATATAAGAAATATGTTAAACATGATGTGTTTAGCAAAGCAGAGAGAGGATTATAAATGTAGGACTGCATGTATGGAATGTCAGTGAATATTCCTTGATAATTGTTGTCGTGCGGGACAGTCAGAGAGTATTTTTGGAGCTGGCTGAGTGTGCCAACAGAAAAAAAATCCCATTCCATTCTCTCCCTGTTAATTTTTTATAAGGAACATCAATCCAGTCTTTTCTCTCTGCTGCTGCACTGCACATTAACCCACTGCAGTCTGTTTCTGGGTCTCGGAAACTTTCACATATAATCTCCACTAAGTGTGTCACTAGGATTCAGGCCCTGCTTTACTTATCTGTGGGGCTGTAAACATATACATTTCATCCCAGAGTTGTGCCCCGGCAAAGTCCAGATTAAGCTGATCTTTATCCCCTCTGTGTTTCCAGTGGGCATATCCACAGAGCAGAGCTCTGTCCTCCAACATGTGGTGACCCAGCACACTGCAGAGACAGCTGCAGGATGGAGGAAGGAGGGGGCCAGGGGAGGAAGAAGTGAGGAAGTCAGAGGGAGAATGAGGGGGAGGGTTCCTTCCTTTTGCTGGACTACTGATGGGAGGGAAAAATGAGTAAAAGAGGCGCGGAAACTCACTTCCTGTCCCGCCACAAGCAGCTGTTGCGTCACATCCTGGTCTGTTCTTACATGGATCAGATGTGATCCTCGTCAGCTTGAAATGAGATCCGTGTCTCCCCTCTCTGCTCCTGCCTGGCAGCTCACTGTGAGAGAGGAAATGCAACACTGCTCTACGTTCTGCTTAAATATTCTGATGAGAAGCTAAAATATTGTGATTGTGATCAAAACTGAAATCACATTGTCAAAACTCTTCACACTTTCAGGTCAACAAATCGTCTCTGTGGACCAAACTGTTAATCACTTGTAATTACTTTTACACTTTTTGACCTCTTTTCTCATTCATACTACATCACCTGCAAAAAACTATATATATGCAGAAAATATATCCATTTTTCATGTCAAAACACATTAAAAGCAGCATGATGACATTTTTTTTATTCTGTAACCATGTTAAATATACAGAAAAAATATTTTTTTCTATACTTACAAATAGAATAAAAATCAGTACCAAGCAGACAGAATGGGGTGGCTTGGAAATGTTTTTTTTCTAGAAATTATTTAAATTTTTGTAACTTTTTATTTATAATGTAGTAAATAACTATACACAAAGAAATAGAAAAAAATTAAACATATTCAAGTAAAGTTGTGCATTTATGATTAATTCTTGTTGCATAGAATTTTGTTTAGTCAATAAAGTTATAGCCCAATTCTGTATTCTGTAATGATGATTTATTTATTCTGTAAATGATGATTTATTTATGTGAAAAATAGTTTAAACATCAAAGATAAAGGTTGTCATTTATGTAATGCTCCGTGTTGTTAGTGTTTTTGAGGTCAATGTGTTATGAGTAACAAAGTGTGCTTTCTGAATGAAATTTGTTGCCAGTTTTTCGGTCCAACAAGCTTAAGGCACGTGGAAGTGGTTCATTTTGAGTATGTGTTGGAGGTCAAGATTAACTGTTTGGTCAAGATGTTTGTTGGTGATTCAGATTGTATGAAGAATTTTGAATGAATGAAGAGGCTACTCAAGAAATGTGCAGTTATTCAGTCTTTTGCTTGTGTTTGAAGGTGTGACTTCAGACTGTATAAGTGTGCCTGTGTACATGTACATGTGTCACAGTCAGGATGTGACGATGCCTGTTATTCTCTCTCATGTCCCGACTGTCTGACTAATGTTATTATCACTCACAGGCGGTCCATTGTCAAGTCCCAGTCTGCTACTGCTTCCCCTCTTTGGACAACCCTGCTATACATCACTGATTTGAAGTATTTTTCCTGTGTGTGACTGTGTGTGTCACTCCATTGTGTATATCTCTGTGTGTGTATAATCAGTAGGAATGTGCTTAATTAAGCGAGATAGGGTGGGGGGCGCAAAGGGGGCAATAAAAGAACAATCTCGCCATTCTGCTGGGCCTCCCCTCAAGGAAATGGATGACACATGGGGACAGTGAGGACAGCAGGAGTCTCTGTGAGTCACAGGATGACAAACATCAGCTGACAAAGTAACTCTCAAGCTATTTTAAAGCCTAATTGTATATGCATATTGTACCCATGTGGATGATTTCCTTTGATTGTTATCCTCTCATATTGAAGCTCACACTGTGCAGATCTTTAGTGAATCAAACTGGGACAAACCCACAGCGCGTTATTACCTCTGACTCATCCACTTGTGCCTGTGTGTGGGATCTTCTCTGCCCGGCTCTGCCATGTTTCCCGCATATGTCTCTCAGAGTTGCCAGGTTTGACTAATGGCTGAATATGTTTGTGCTCCTGCAGGTCATTCAGCTCAGCCAGGCCCCGAGCTGAGCCAATAATGGACACTGCATAGATCCGTAATGAAGATCTGGATAATGGAGAAAGGCATCCAGTGGCTGGGGCTGACAGTTGCCAGGGCAACAACATAACACAATGAGAGAAGGGTGAGAGCAGTCGGCCATTTTGGGTTTGTGAGTCTGCAGTGCTTGATGTTGGAATACTGCTGTGTGAATGAAAGAGACTCTTGAGTTAAAATGATTTTATTGAATCTGAAAGAAGGATAAGTGTTTGATAACTAACAGATGACGATTTTTAATGAATGAAAGAATATTTATTTAAAGTATTCTTTCACAACTTTTGCCTTGTGTAATCTTCAGGCAGTAACCTTCCTACAACTGTGAAAATTTGCATTATCTGGAGTGAGAATGAATGTCATTCCTGATTCATGAACACCACTCGCATCATCTGCATCCCTCCAGTCCCTCCTTCCATCCCCCAACATCTGCAGCAGTGAGTTGGAGCCTACTCCTTTTGTTTTGCTTGGTGACGTCCCAGAGGCTATTTATAGGCTCTATGTTATTGTGTAAGACCTTGTGAAAGGCACAAAGAGCCAGAGCAGGCTGCCATGTTCCCTGTAGTGCCCCCAGGATCTGTGAAAGAAAAGATAAAGAACATGTGGCTCTAGTATGATGAGCTGGGTGAATGAGCTGTATCAGACATGATTTTACTTCTATGCTGTAGTTACCACAGTATATTGGGACCGTTTAATATTTTTTATGACTATAGTAAAGACCAGGGTTAGTACAGGTTCGTAAAGCTTTGAAAAGTGCTTGAAACTGCTTGAATTTGTAATGGCATTACTTTCATATAAATCCCTGTCTGACTGAACCATCTGATGACCTGATTTATGTATTGCTGTCACTAAACACTTTTTTATAGCACAATAATCATGAATAATACAAAAGGACTAAATGATGAACTACTTCTTAGCATCTTCCGGTGATCCCTTTTACTGAATATTTTCTATTGCATTTCTATTTTTGTATGCCTTTTCTTACTTATGATTCCTCTGAATTATTCTTGATCCAACTCCAGACAGTCCTACAAGAATAAACAAGTTTAGTTTTATATTAAATATATTGTAAGTTTTTAAAAAATGTCATACTCATCCCTATCCCTAAATGTAAATAAAAATAACATATTATAGGACGTCAAAAAACAAACAAACAAAAATGCTTAAAATGCCCCAATTATAGTCTGTTAATACATCGTATTGGATAATATGCCCAAAAATGACAACTTATTGTGCGACATCCGAATTTGCCATATAGTATGTAAATTTTTTTCCCCATAACATTTTAAAATGCCTCAAAATGCTTAAAATGGCTCTGGTATAGTCTGTTGATACATCTTATTGCAAAATAGCAGAAGTAATGACAGAAAACGCTTTATTAAAAATGTTATGACTTTTCCCCTACTACATGTATCAACAGACTATAATAAGACCAAGAATTTTATGACTTTTTCTCAAAAAATTCCGACATGCTATAGTATGACTTTTTTCAAATTTTTATCAACAGAGTATAATTGGGCCATTTTGAGCATTTCGGGACATTTTACAATTTTATGACTTTTTCTGGAAAAATGTTGACATGCTATATATAGTATGACTTTCTCAAAATATGGTGTTTTTTTTGTTATTTCTGGAAAAGCCACCCTACTACATGTACCAAAAGACTATAATAAGACCAATTTTGAGAGTATAGGGGCAATTCAATTTTTTATGACTTTTTTCAAATTTTGGACATCTCAAAATATGGCTTTTCTTTCTTTTCTTTTTTTTAAACTATACTTCTCCATGTATAAACAGACTATAATTGAGCTAACTGGAGCATTTGGGTCATTTTTTAATTTTATGATCTCAAAATATGGTGTTTTTTTGTTATTTCTGGAAAAAGCCTGCTGATAAATGTTGAAAATGTCAAAATGTTTAAAATGCTTGAAAATAGTCTGTTGATACAT
The DNA here is from genome assembly GCF_030273125.1 of Centropristis striata. Classification (NCBI taxonomy): domain Eukaryota; kingdom Metazoa; phylum Chordata; class Actinopteri; order Perciformes; family Serranidae; genus Centropristis; species Centropristis striata. Next base: position 29,574,102 of record NC_081528.1, on the reverse strand, counting down.
CTATTGTATATGTCCCAAAACGCCATCCTATGGTATGTCAATGTTTCTTTAGAAAAGGGTCATAAAATTTCAAACACCTCAAAATGCTTAAAATTGCCCTATTATCATCTGTTGATACATCTTATTGCATAATAACAGGAGAAATGACAGCATAGTTGTGCCATAGTTGTGCTTTGGAGAAATGACAGCTCTTCTCACAGTTGTCTTCTTTGATGTTCTTCTCATTGACAACTCTGAGTGGTCAAGCTGACACAACCATTTGTATATCAATGGGTTTTTTTAACTGCCACATACAACACCTGCATGGACCAGGGATAGAGCAAAGCATCCTGGGATACATAAGGAGTACTGCAGTCTGACTGAATGTGGGTCACACAGACAAAAAGCCTGAGGAAGAGTTTTAATGCACAGCACATTGTCATCGTACAGCACTTCATTCTTATCACAAGTGAGTTTTATGAATTAATAGGATTAGCAGTGTAAATCATGCATAAAGTTAACTCAAACTGTAGCCTGTATGAAAATTAGACATAAAAAGCCACAAAAACAAGTGTTTTTAAATGATTTCAGAATCTTTTTATTTGAAATGTCAGTGTTCAAGAGAAAATAAAACAGCAATATAAATATTAGCATAAAAATAAGAGTAACACAGGGGTATAGCGTGGGGGCTAAGCATTTGATAAGAAAGATAATACAGCAGGATAGAGTAGTATTAATTCAGCAGCGGACGGACTTACACATATATAATATTTATAATCATTTGTTCATATGGACAGAAAGAGAATGAGAGGCATTCTTTCACAAATGCACAAGATAAAATCACCGCAAAAGAACATTAAGAGGTTACAGAAGGATAGAAACATTTCCATATTTTTTTTGTTTTGTTTCTTTACAGGGTGATAAAAGATAGTAGAGAGAAAATGAACACAAAAATATGCGCAACACATATCACAAGTTAACTAGTCTACGTGTGTCACTTTGTTTACTTATCTAAAGTTGTCTTTAATTCATTTATTTACACTGAAGAGTTAGTTGGCTTCCATGGTGCTTAGTTACTACATTGCAACACAAACTGTTGAAGAACATCTCAGATTTTTATTCATTATTGATTCTTTTTTTTTAAACTGTGGTTTTCTTATTTTTCTTGAAAAACAAAATGCAACACATTCCAGTAGTAAGCCACGCCTTGTGGAGAGGGACTTTTATTTTGAAAATGTTGGACGTGATCCCTACTATTCAAACAACTGGCTCATACCATTGACAGGACTTGTGTTTATTTACAGTGGGGAAGAACCTCACAGGACCAGGGAGTGGAGGGGGGAAGTGAGTGGTAGAGAGGCTAAGATTTCCCATTGATCTCAATGAAGAAGGGATATTTGAAAGGGCTCTCGAGTGGTATCTCCTCACCAACAGGGACAGCTGTGCTTGGCTCTGTTGACCTCTACCTGGGTCAGTGCATTAGAGAAAGTTTACGTGTGGGCAGGTCAACAGTGGTTCCTCTGTACATTCAGTGGGTAGAGCCAAGGTTGTTTACCACCCCCCTGGTCAATGTAATGGTGCCACCTCAGTCTGTGTACCCCTCAGCACACCCCCTTCACTCCCCCTTGACCCAGCCTGCAAGCTGCCTTTTTTCATGCAGTTGTATCGGACCAGAGGTCTGACAGACAGATGGACGGCAAAGTAAAGACTTCATATCTTATACAAACAATTCCTCTATGCTATCGAATTATCTCCCAAAGAAAAAAACATGTTACTCGTCACATCAAGAAGTTTCTTCAACACTTCAGGATAGTGGGGGGTAATACTCTACCAAGGCCCTAAAGGCCTGCAAAGTGTCTAGATACTCCTAAGCACTTAAGTTTACCACATCTATGTGTTTCCCTAAAGACCAAAGTGATTACTATCCCTACAGCTTCTCATCTTCAGAATACGAACAGTGCATTTCTCATTGTTTGGCTCTCAACGTGGGGTAGTGAGTGAGGGGAGGACACAAGCTGGGTGTGAGGAGGGGAGAGTAGAGGGTGCGGGGCAGCTGGACATGTGTGTGCCCATCTGGAGGTGTTCTACAAAAAGCCAGTCCCTGCTGCTATACCACCTGCATGGACAGCATGGCTTGTGACTCCTGACACAACGTCATGCCACCCCACCCTCAGCCAGCCCGTCCTCTGGGTGCATGCTCAGGTCATAAAAATATCAGGAGATTAAAATCTTTTTTTTTAAACTATGATTACAAAAGTAATTTTCATTTTTGTGTCAAGTAAATGCTACATGTGCATTATTTGACCTGCGATTGGTGGGAGGATAACAGATTCAGGATGTCCTCCTTTTTGCTTTTGCAATGCATAGTTTGCAACTCTAAACTAGTATACGTGGTTTGAACCTCAAAGAGCATGCAGAAGAGTTTGTAATACCTGTCAAACAACAGCCATATAGCCACAGGACTTATGGTTTAAAACCCTGCAAGGCTGACCCTATATAGGAATCTAATGGATGGCAACTAGCGTACTTTACAATAGCTGACTTTCCACCTCAGGGAAAGAGCACAATAAATCCAACATGAAAGACATTAACATTTCATCTCTGAATACATCACTGCGTATAGCCTTGTCATCCCAGCAAGGTTGCTTACACTGAATCTCTTTGTCCAAGTTCATTTGATTTTTGCCAAAAGAAAAAATAAATCACACTAACCCCCCATACCCTGCCAAAATGATCCACCGACAAATATTATGTGAGCAATACTAGACCTTTAGCACAGCACGTGTTATCAACACCAACAACAGCCTTCAGCACATTCAAGACACTTTCAAAAGAACCATCAACATCCATCCAATGTCCATGTGGTTAAAAGTGATGTGCTGTCAGTATTTAGACCGTGGCTAACATGAGTGACAGCAGAACAGTAAGATACCTAATGGGGGGATACGGGGGGTCGAATTTCTCAATGGATCAGGCCGGGTTCATCATTCCTACACCTCTTACGTCCAACTCTACTTCTTCTCCTTCTTGGTGGACTTCTTCTTGGAGGCAGGGGTCTGGGCGGCCTTGGGGGGCTCGGGCTGGGCCGAGGCCTGGGGTGGGGGCAGCGCCTGCTGGGTGGCCTGCTGGGCCGTGGCCTGCTGCTGCTGGGGGTTGGAGGTTAGGGTGGCCGTGCTCCCGGGGATGTACACGTTCTGGCGATAGTCGGGCACATGCTGCAGGGTGAACTGGGGGCTGTAGCGGGTGCTCAGGCCCATTGTGCCGGGTCCCAGGGTGGCCGTAGCCTCGCTCACTTCTGGGGGGAACAGAGACAGAGTGGGGGGATAAGGGGTGAGGAGGGAGAGGAGAGAGGGATGAAACTTGTTAGATACAGGAATTCGAAAGGTTTAGTGTGACTGTGTTAATAAAGAAGTGAAATGAAACTAGGTCGTACAAGGAGGTTAAACTAAGAGATGGTAGTAAATGATCAAAGGGAGATTCTGTGTGAACATTAATATAAACATATCCCTCTGCTCAGGATAATCACGATGCTGCAGTGAACTGAACTAAAAAGCAGTACAAACAAATATGAACAAAAGAGTCATAAAAGGTGTTACAAAGCAGTTGATTGTATGCAGATGTTTTCTTCCTAGCAGAGATGATGAAACTGTCTCCCCTGCATACTCCTCTGTGTTTCTGGTTTTCTATCACGCATGCCTTGAGTGTGTGTGTGCGCATGACGTAGCTGCTCAGCTCATAATTCTCCCACAGCCCCTGCATTGCAGAGCCAGAGACACAAACGCTCCCTCCCCCATCCTGTAGCTCCTCTCAGCCTATACAAACACTTATATGCACACTTCCAAAGGGCCAAAACAGGAACTGAAAACATTATTTTAAATATTTTTTCTGCTCTTAAACAATGCTTTGTTAATTCACAGCTGGGTTGCTGTTGCATTGAGCTCATCAACACAGTGACAGTTAGTATAGAGAAGACAACCTTTGGTATTTATCACACACATTGTTTGCTCTTTCCTTCCTGATGGCACCAACTGTTTATTCTGTCTAACTTTGTGCTGACATGCAGTTTACCACTGTGCCCAAGACACTGGCTTTTTCTCTCTGTCTCTCTCTGTTCACTCCGATTGGAAAAAATTCCACACCATGTCCGGTGCAGTGTCCAAGAGGGGGGAGGGTGTGACTGTGTGTGTGTGTGTGTGTGTGTGTGTGTGTGTGTGTGTGTGTGTGTATAGAGGGAAGGAGATGTGATGTGTCAATGGTTTAAATAACAGTGGAAACAATGACTTGAGTCCATTTGGCAATAAATCATGTCAACTTTGTCCCTCTCATTTCTGTGTTTGGTGTTTTTGGATTGTCACTGTATTCAGCGTTGCTTAGCTCGCTTTCATAGCCAATGTTGTGTGTGTATTTTTCCATGTTATTACTCAGGCTCCCACATTAAAAGCCCAAAGATGAATCACTGTGTGCGCTGGTTAGACAATCTCTACAGGAATAGAGATATAGGGCAGTAGAGGGAGGACATATTGTGCAATATGGGAATCTTTAGTTATGTATGAGCCTAAAGGTTGTATATTGCATAACTTTGTATCTCTATATTATGATAAAACACAGTGCCTGTGTACAGTGGCAACATGCATCTCGGTCAACACATCAACTGTGCTGTTTATCTGAGAGACTGCAGGTAGTTACGTCCACTGTCTGAATAACCTCTGGACAATTATTAGCACACAAACCACGACATGGAAACATCAATGTGGACAGAGAGAGCTTTATCAATGAGCTGTCTGACTAGTTGCCCTTCAACCACACAGGAACCTCAATAAACCTCTCTTGCCCACGCAACCTCGCTACAGCTTATAACAAGACAAAATGGTTCAGAATAGAGAAGATGAATTTATAGAAGAGAGGAAAAAGATGACATGGTATAGGACTCACCGTTAGCTGCAGCCATCAGGGCCTGGAGCTGCTCAGCCTCGGTTGGGGGCTGGGGCCAGGGGCCGGTTCCCATGGCAACCTCAGGTCCTCCAGTTGCCCTGTGGCAAAAACGAAGACAGAACAACTGTAAATAACTCGTGAGTCGTCCTCTCCAAAGTGTGTGTGTGTGTGTGCGCGCATGTGTTTAGCTCGCTGGTTTGACAGTTGGTGGTTTATGATGTAAAGGCAAAGCAGCTGATGGCGAAGTACACAGCCTGAGGGGAACTCAAGGATAACAAGAAGGATGTACAGTGTACAAAACAGGGTGTGTCTCAAACAAACGCACACTCTTAAACACACTCCCCTGTCTGCACACAGAAACACAGTAGCAAGCGTGTTCTCGCATTTACACACAGTAAACATTGTACAACGTCCACACTCTCTCCGGTATGACCATGGGCACTGCGCCGTCTAGTAACTCTGATTAAATATTTAATGACCCCACCTTTAAGGAAATAGCTATCTGCATAGTCACACATGCAGCGCTCAGTGAGTACTGAACATTTCCATCTGGGCAAACTTCACCTTCAAAGGCTTGTTTATTTAAAGTCTGCAATTTGCATGTGGGGGCAACAAAGGAGAAAGCAGACCTGCGATCTATTATGTTCACCTACTTATTTCCATTCCCGCACTTGTGACACACCAACACAAGCTCTGCGACTGACAACTAGGTCACAATGCTTTAATCCTGGCTCTACTCCTGTTCCCAAAATGCTAAAAACCCTTCTATCTTTGGATTTTTAGATGGTGGTTTTGATTGGCCATGAAAGTGCAGTATGTTATCTTCATACAACTGGTATACCATGTCAGAAAGGGAACTAATAAATGTCACTTCACTTGATTAGAGGACCAGCAGAAGTAAAAAAAAAAAAAAAAACCCTTTAAAACCCATTATGGATCCTGCTTGTAGAGTTGTTCCAGCGCAAAAACAGTACATATGGTTTAACGAGTCTTTCAACCTCCTGAATTTTGTGTCTGTGTTTAATGTATTATTTTTTCTTTTTACCGTTTTGGGTAATAACAAACCACTTGGGGCATTTAGTGGAAGATCATCAACCCACAGGGACATGGGTAAAAGGTTCTGGTGGAGTGCATAGCTCCAAAGAGGACAATAAATGACACACTGAGGTCTCAGGTCCTACTTAAAGCAGAAAGCAGAACTGTATGTTTATAGATAGTATGTTAAATACATGGGAGATAAAAGAGGAGACTCTCATTTCTATTTAAAACCAACTAAAAAAATCTCAGACAAATTGGTCTGCTTCAGGGAATCAAGAGAAAGTAAAGGACACAAAAAGTGAAAAAGGAATTCTAACATAAAAACAGGGATTTGTTTAAGAGCAGGTTGCCAGATCTCACTGCCAAAACTCTGAAGTGGTTTTCAGCTCGGCGCCAGGGAGAGACTGAGGGAAAGAAACATGTACTGTCTGTGCCAGGCAGCCAATGAGAAACAGGCTGGGCAAAAGCACGGTCAGTAAAACCAGGGCAGCCATTTTGTGCCTCTTCACATCACTTAAGATAAAAGGGAATGCTTCATTTCAGCTAAATTAGCATCTCTCTGTACTTATCACATCCTGTGGTTGTGTTAAGCGCTTCCTGTGGTCAGGGTTATCACTTCCTGTGGGCTATATTGTGAACTGTGGTACAGAGGGATGTCCTTGGTTGGCCAGACAGGACTATAGTTTTTTTCCTCTGCAACCTTACATGACATGGTTTATCTTAGGGTTTTTTTTTAGTTTTTTTTTTTTTTACAAAGAACCTTCTGGACATTAACTTCTAATTCAATTTAAGGCCATTCAGCTAGTCTGGTGTACATACTGACTCGAGAGCTTATTATGGAGTGCTGTTTACTTCACTGAAGAACTTTGTAACCTCTAACCGGCCTTTTAAAGAAACCAATCATGAAACAGCTGTCTGCATTGTCTCTTTTTTTTGTCATGTTGATAAATCACATGAAAAAGCCACATGTGGTGATGTTGAGCTACAACCACCACAGACATACATCAAAGGCAACACTGTATGGTAAGCCAATCTTGAAGAAGAAGAGAAAACAAGAGCTCTCAGAGTATAATGACTATATGTATAGCACACATACAAGGCATAAACAAATCTACAAAACACTGCACGCAAACTCAAAAGTGTCACAATCCTTTCTACGCCACAGCAGGCATTGTGGCCTATGCACATCGATCAACAAACCCCATCAAACTTTTAGGGAGACTAACAGAAGCTATGGGTTAGGTACATCTACACACAGCACAGCACTCAACTGGAGTGCACTACCTAAAAGATTTCAGCCACTCTCTGTCCTTATCAGCCAATTTGTGATCAGGTCCCTCTTCCACTGAACAGTGACTCGACAAAACTGAACACTGATCATCTGCTAAGGACAGAAAGTGACCACACAGTGTCTACATCTAAATTAGTACCTTGTCCCACTCTTCGGCGTCCATCGTATATGTGTACCGTATGGCATGTGGGGACTAAAAACACAACAAGTTATACAGTCTGAAAAAATCATTGTGTATTTGACTTAAGGCTGCAGTTAGTGTATAAAAATGGAAAATGCTGAGATATTTTGCTCTAGATCTCAGTGGAAAGTATGTTGAGTCTGTCATATCCATTTAAAATACCAGAGATGGGAAGTTAGTTTTCTTTTTCTCCACCACTAACATGAATTATGTCCAATATCCACAATCCCAGTGGTATTCTATAACGACAGTGGTGTGTGTGTGTCTGTGTGGGTCTAACATTTTCCTGACTTGGCTCAACAGAGCATCTTGCCCAGCTGGTATGTTTCAGGGGGAAGCTGAATGCGTTGTGCAATCATTGTTGTGAAGATATTACTGCACAGACTCCAGTTTAGCCCACACAATATGGGCAAATAGCAATTATCACGCTCACCAAAACACACAACTGAAATGAAGAAATACAATTAATCTTTTGTCATTTAAGCAAGTCAGTACCACCTCTCAGATCGCAGGAACTGAAGAGAGCTCAAGAAGGAAAAATGCGATATCCCATCCCCCCCACTAGCTCTGGTCACCGTCCCTCATCAGTAGTACTGAGTGATGGCGCACAGGCACAGAGAGCGCAGAGAGGAGAGGAACAGGAGGGGAGGGGTGGGGGAGCTGGAGGGGGAGGGGAAGCTGCGGCAGCCATTTTATAAAGCAGCCTGGAAGCAGGCAGAGATGCTCCTTCAGGAGTGTGAATGAAAAATCTGAATTTACTAAGCAGAATCACAGCGATAGTGTAGTTAAAAGTCAGAAGGCTGCAATGTGACTTTGATGTCGTCAGTATTTTACAATCAGCACTCTGCAGGCAGTGAGTTCTTATGGCTACAGCACATTACCTTCCCCCTCTTTTTATTTTCCTCATCCTTCATCACTCTTTACGATAAGCTTGCATTGTGCAGCAAAACAACATGTCCTTGAAGTTACTGGGTATTTTATCAGTGTGTGTGTGTGTGTGTGTGTGTGTGTGTGTGTGCCAGTCTCAGTTAACTCACCCGCTAGGTCCAGGTCTCTGTCCCTGTGTGAAGCGCCAGTCATTGTTGGGGGGCTTTTGCTGTGAAGAGAACAGAAGATGCAACATGAATCTTGTGTTTTATTGCCACAAAAGCAAGATGATTCTGAGGTGTAAGTGTTGGTTGAGAATGTTGATTTGTGGCAACACATCTGTGTGTGATGGTGTATGTCTGTGATTTAGAAAACCTTTTCAGTTTTTCAGTGAGGTTCGAGTTGACAAAGGGTTACAAATGGAAACAGATATCTGTATGCTCAGGCATCCGTGTTGTTCCAAAAGCTGTGGAGCATAAAATGCTGCAGGGGAACAAACACACACTCACACAGACGCAAACAAACACACAAACTGGGGCGCTGCTTATTAAACGGGACTCCAAAGGCAGATAATGTCAAAGAGAACTACAGGATCACATGATTGAGATATCTGTTATATACAATAGTATAATAAGCCCATAAGATGTCCAAAGAACTTCTGAAAGGGAGAAATGAACAGATCATAAGTGGAAAAACTGCACGCAAAACAACTTTATGACACTGAGGGACAGATTGGTGAGGTTCCCTTTCAATTGATTGAACTACAAGGCTCTTAAGAATCTTTTTAATAGATGCAGAGGGTAGAGAGAGTCTGTGGAAGGTAACACTGTTATTTATATACCAAATCATCATGGAGATAAGGCAACAATGGTGGCTCTGCAGTGATCAAAGCCTCTCTCCTCTCTATGTGTCCCTGCTACTCTCTATTAATGTCTTCAAGCCCATTGCACCCTTGTCCATCTCTACCTCACTGGCCATGCCACCATGTCTTTTCCATCTCTCTAGCTCTTTCCCTCTCTCACAGGCTCTCTTGTTGTGCAGTGATGCGGTGAATAGACCCTTGGCTTGGCTCCAGATTCTGCCGCCTAATCGACACAAGAGCTCCCCGGAGAGAGAGGCCGGCAGGATGATGTGCTGCATTATTAAAAGAGCTGTTCTACCCAAGGGAGTGATGGAAAGAAGCAAGAGAGCAGGAGAGAAAACTGAGAAAATACCTCCACAAAAGGAACAGTCCTGACTGGAGCATCTATTAGAAAACAGGTAAACAAGGAATAAAAGCGCCTAGAATGGTGACTTATTGAATGTAGGAAAATAAAAGACAAGGAAAACAGGGCGTTAACACAAGTAAAATTAAGAATATTGTTAAGTATCCATGCAAACAAAACAAGTGACTGATGCCCCATGAAAAGGGAGTTACAGAGAACTCGGTAGTAACCTAATAGTGGAGTGAAAGAGGGAGCTGCGGTATATTGTTTGGTCTACAAAGGATCTATGAAGGACACTACAAGGGGTGAGATGGATGCCAAATGGTAACCAAGTAAAGGAGTTGTATAGTAATTAATGTTTGTTCAATAATACAGATATTGATCAACCCTATAATTTGTGTAATAAATTGTTGAGTGAAACTAGCTGACAGTGGATTCAGGTTCACCCAAAAGTCACCTTGGTGGCCACTCAACACAATGGAAAAGGAAAACAAAGTCTGGTCAGTTATGTCTTCATATAGAACTGCCAACAGAACTTACAACATATTATGATTACAACATAAAATTATAGTAAATGAGGATGATAAGAGGAGGGCGTATTTGAACTGTTATCCTCCCCTCAGTGCAGAGCATGGTCGATGTTTCGAGTCTAAAAATTGACTCAAAGATGTGCATATGTGCGTGGGCATGCAAGCCTGTCTGAGCTTTGGTAGAGAGAGAAAAAGATCAACACTGAGTGGAGGCAAACTTCCACAGAGGGGCCCAGCATTCCAGCTGTGTGACTCGTTCTCACCACACAAACACTCACAGACACACACTTGTCATTTTCAAGGTCTGATCCTACTGTAGGCATGTAGAATAAAGGGTAACCAACTATGCTGTGAAATATTGGGCCTCACTGCTGCTTAAGATAAATAGGACTTTATTATGGACAACATGGCTGCACCTATACATCACAAGCAGACAGGTAATATCTATAAGAATGCCAATCTCTTATGCTCCAGAAGAAAATCAAGTTAATCATCATTTCACTCAACTAAGCCACCTCAGGTTAAGATGATTCAGACAACAGTTGCCAGTAAAAACAAATCTCAAGCCAGTTTTAATGGTGTGTAGGGATCAAAATCTAATTTATTTTCCAATTACTTTAGATGTGCTTATTCTTGTCCCTGAAGTGAGTTGATCACTTAAGATAGAACAGATGAAGATACTAAAAATGCACAAGAGTGCAAGTTGAATTTAGAAGGCAGGAGATAGAGAGAGAAGGTCAAATAGACTACTCAGGGAGACTAGGCCAGAGGAGAGGCCAGTTCTACAGGCCTGAATTCTCATCCGATAGAAAGACTTTCATAGCAGCCTGGAAGCTTTATAAACTGTCAGTCTGCTTCCCTTACATCTTTAAGTTGAACCAAAGAGCTTGGAGGGCTCCCCAGGTGAATTACAGCCTGGCTGAGCTTCTCAACTACAACAACACAATGTCTTGAAGTGATATCATTTTAAGAGATGATCCATTATGTAAGATTAAGTGAGCACTGAATTGATAGCACGCTGGCTCGTCATCCACCATGTTTGAAAGCATGTGTATGCGAGCTAAAACATCTGGTTTACTGCTGGAGCTCTTCTCCATCGTGACACACAAAAGTTTATCCAGGTGGACAAAAAATTTGAGCCTATGTGATCAACTCCCTTTCTCTGTCTCTGACCAGGCTGAAAAATTATCCTTCACACATCCTGGTACTCTTTGTGGAAGATTCAGTTTCCCAACACGTACACAAATTGTATTAGTGTTAAAATAACTGTGGCTGGACTGCACCTGGTGCTCTGTCTGAACAGAGGAAGTCCTGTCTGTTCTGTTGCTCTGATAACCTTCAGTGTACTCACACAAACACACCAGGTTGTATAACCTTCAGCACATAGACAATGATTACACCAGTAGAATGCTAAAAGTATATAGAAAATAGGATGAGCAACCACTACATGCTGAACAGTAAATTAATTAAAAAGGAAAAGCTGAGCTATGTGACAAGAGAAAAGCACAATGAGAAGTGCTTGCTTTAAATGTCCCTCTCCCTTAAACAAACATCATGACTCAACTCATAAAACCCTTGAGGACAGTTTTGCTGAACCGCATGAGCCAGTTTGTCGCATGTGAAGCTTCGTCATCCATAAAACAGTATATTTACAAAACACTCGACCTAACTCAGTGCACGTGCCAACCCTCATAAACTCCCCCAGATTCAAAGACTGAAAAACTTAACACATGCCCATGGGAATATTCAGATCCTGCTTTATCTCTATGATTTTGCTCATACAAAGAGGGGACTGACTCCAAAGATGGATGTGAAGAGGCAACTTAGCTGGTGAGGCAAAATCATGACATCAGGATTACATGGCATGCTCCTATGTCCACTGAGCCAGAAGGCTCAAATATACATGGGGATTTCTCTCTTTTAATGCAATGATTCAGATGCTGCAAGCCAATTTGAAACAAATAAACCTTTTAATTTATTTACTATTTTTTCTAGGGGGAAAAACATTTTTGACCAAGAGGTTCATTGTTTTTAAACATTCAGTGTTAGCACATGGTTAAATAGAGTGTGCCAAAAGAGCACACTGCAAATGAATAGAGGATACAAAGAAAGGGCAGTATGAAGTGACAATTGGGCACCAAGGCCCCAGGGTCCTGCTAAAATTACACACTACTGGAGGCTCCTCATGCCTTGTGCTTTGTACACACAATCTCACACGCAGGCATATAAACACCCACAGTCATGGCTGCAGCTCTAAAGCCATTATAGCCTGGTCCGTCTGTCGCTATGGCACACGTGCGTAAAAAGCCATCCTTCCTTTCTCTTTGTCTATCTATCTCTTTTCCTCTGTTGTCCTCATTGCACACGTGTCAGTAGAGCAGGGAGACAGATGGTACCCTGCTGACCTCAGGGACAACCTAATTCAGGACAGAGAGTGTCCATGTAATAAACTCATGAGAAACAGGAGAATATTATGGATATTAAACAGACACAGGGGTAAACATCCTGTTGTGTAGAGAGGAAATAGTTATCACCAAAATGCCACAGCAACAGTAATGGCCTTCAGTCAAACTCTACATTACACATAACATGGCTAAGGAGAAACTCTTAGGAGGTATTAACCTTTTTATTATCATTAAAGTCCCTAAAAGAAGCACTGTCAGACATCTTATATGACTGGCACTACTTCCTTTGCTTTAAAACACTAAATGAGTTGTCTGTATCTTATGCATGTGACTATTATCTGGTCAGGTTTCCTATACACTCCCCTCTAACACATGTAAAATAAAAATGTCTGTGCAGAATCCACAGCGAAAACAGCCTTCACATGTGATCCTGAGTCCTGGAACCAATCACCAAAAGTTCAGAGGACAACAGGAAGTCAGGGGTCAGGCCACTGACCCCATGAATTCCTGTTTTTCAGCTACTGCTTTATTCTTTGACTCCCCCCACCCCACTTACCATTTTCTTTCCTTGGCCTTTTCCTCTCCTTCACCCACCATCTCTCCCTCTGTCATCCTGTTCCCCTAATGTCCCCCAGCCACTTAACTGAGCCAACACTGCAGGATATTTTCATCTGTCTGTCTCCTCCTCTCCATCTGTTGGGACCACTCATATTTCCCCCTTTCCCCTTCCTTTGACATTTATTCTGCTACTATGTCTTTTCTTGTTGATTTTCTCTTTATCTGTATCTTTTTTTTATCCATAAAGAACACTCCCTCTTTGTTAGTTAAGATACTGGAAGTCAGAGATAGTAACCACGTTTCTTAGCCTCAGGTAAGATTAAATATTAAGATGTTCTCCTCACTGCCGAAACCTGTCTAGTAGGACAACAAAGCTCCAAGAGCTGTTTCACCATGTAGAGAGAGGAGTCCCCCTGCTTAAACAAGTGAGGTTTCAGGAAAAATACTGCAGAGCTACGTGACTGTGGAAATCTAGGTTAACTCTCTACTGTCAAGAGTCAAAGCCTCAAAATTAGACCCCTTTAGCTGTTTTAAAAGCATTGTAAATCACAGCTCAGGGAGCTTATTGCTTTGTTTTAACCCATTAATTGGACTGATATGACATTACAACATCAAAACTGCATATTTTTGAGATACCCTTTGTGTTTTAAAAAAATGCTTAAACACTTGTATTGGTCTTATCCCACCAATGCCATGCTTGCTCTCCCACATAATCCCTCACCTCACAGGCTGAGTTCATAAGGTGCTTCCTGCTGAGTGTCATGTTGAGTGTGTTGTTGTGACTCAGCATGGGTGTCTTCATAAATACAAAGTCACTCCGGCTGGATAGGGTGGAGTAGCAGGGCCTATAGGTGCGTGTGTGCGGGTCCTGGGGTCCACCCACAACCTCCATATAGCGTATGGGTCCATCAGTATTGAGCTGCAGGTGCAGGTCCTTGCTTGGTCTCTGATGGTAGCGGCTGGACCTGTGGCGACCATAGCAGCAGCAGTCAGAGTCTCCCAGCCCTGGACCACGATGCCTTAGGCAGCGTATCATGAGGATGACAAAGGTGATAAAGGACACCGCTGATACACACGCTAGAGAGATGATGAGGTACAAAGTGATGTCCGACATCCCAGTGCGGTGGTAGAAGGGTGTGTGTCGAGGGCTTGCTGGAGCATCATTGGCCGTGGCTTTCTCATCCACAGTTACTGTAATGTTGACAGAACTGGACTTTGGTGGATCACCATTGTCCTGAATAATAACTACAATGTCATAAGTTGATCCCCCTTCCTCCTCTGCCCACTTACGGGCTGTGCGGAGCTCACCGGTGTGTGCACCAATACGGAACATGCCAGCGTTTGGTCCAGGGGCGATGGAGTAAAACAACCATGCGTTGTGCCCACTGTCTGCATCCACCCCTACGAGTTTATTTATGAGGTGCCCTGGGCTGGCAGATGGTGGCAGAGTGAGCTGTAATCCTTTGTCTTTTGGGTGTGAGGGGTATACAATCACTGGCACATTGTCATTCACGTCCACCACAAACACATGCACAGTGACGTTGGCTGTCCGTGGGGGCACCCCAGCATCCCGGGCCTGCACCTCAATACGGAAAGCTTTAAGCTGTTCATGATCCAGAGAGCGCATGCTGTAGATGTGGCCACTCTCTGGGTTGATGTAGACATAAGAAGAGATAGGCGAGCCCTGGACCATGCTGGGAAGGATGGAGTAGGAGATGCGAGCATTGTCGCCAAGGTCTGGGTCAGTGGCTGAAACAGCAGCAATGGGGGCACTGGGAGCATTGTTCTCTGGGATGTCCACAGAGTATGAAGGCTGAGAGAAGGTGGGGGCGTTGTCATTCACATCAGAAAGCTTCACCACAAAGGTGGTTTGAGATGAAAGGGGTGGGGAACCAGCATCAGTGGCCTTGATGACCACTGTGTACTCTGGAACAGTCTCACGGTCCAGGTTTCCAGAGGTTGTGAGGCTGTAATGCATGCCAAAAGCTGAATTAAGTTTGAATGGCAAACCTGGTTGGACAGCTAATTTGACCTCCCCATTCACACCAGAGTCCAGGTCACGTGCACTTATGAGTGCTATCACAGTCTCTGGTGCCGAGTCCTCTCTGATAGGACTGGTCAGTGACGTCAGTGTCACCTCTGGAGCGTTGTCATTCACATCAACGATGTCCACGATGACATTACAGGAGCCCTCCATAGCGGGAGAGCCCCCATCTCTGGCCTGCACTGTGATGTGGTATGCAGTGCCCTTCTCATAATCCACATCACCTTTCACACGGATCTCCCCGCTTTTAGAATCCACACTGAAAATGTTGAGAACGCGTTCCGGCGTGTATTTACTAAACAGGAACGATATTTCTCCGTTGCTACCCGAATCCGCGTCAGTTGCGTTCAATTTCGTAACTAAAGTGCCCCGTGCAACATTTTCTAATAACCTAACTTTCTTTACGGGCTCGTCAAAGACGGGCGCATTGTCATTTACATCCAGAATTTTTATGAGCATTAGTGTTGAGCCAGATTTCTCAGGCTGGCCCCCATCCACAGCAGTAAGCAACAGGCGAAACGAGGCCTGCGTCTCCCTGTCCAAAGGTTTATCCACCACCAGCTCAGGAAACTTACTGCCGTCACTTTTACTTTCCACATTCAAAATAAAAAAGTCATTTGTTGCGAGATGGTAAGTGCGTAACGAGTTGGTACCCACGTCCGGGTCGTGTGCGCTCTCCAAACGGAACCTTGTGCCCGGAGCGGCCGCCTCTGATATCTCCAGAGAAATGTTGCGAGTTGAAAACTGCGGTGCATTGTCATTCACATCCAGAATGTCCACCACGACTCGGTGAATGTCTAAAGGATCCTCCAAAAGTATTTGAAGGTGTAGTGAACAGGACGAACTTAATTCGCACATTTGCTCCCTGTCAATTTTTTGTTTGATGACCAAATCGCCGGTCGCCTGCTTCACCTCGAAATACTGCGTTGTAGATTCAGAGACCACCCGCAATCTCCTCTGAACAATCCCCTGAGCAGAAAGACTCAAATCTTTAGCGATATTCCCAACGACAGATCCCGGGTTTAATTCCTCCGACACGGAATAGCTGAGCTGAGCGGACGCACAGGAGAGGCTAGCTAGATAAAAGCAAAGCCTCCACAGCCTCCCTCCTCCGGAGCGCTTCCTCTGTCTGGAGTCCATTGTGCTGCGCTCCGAGGACCGGAGAATGGGAAAGTTTTTAACTTCTTCTTTTACCGTAACGTATCCATAGTAATGTTAAAACGAGGCGGCCAGGCTTGATGGTAAACATTTCCGTTTTAGAAATAACGCGATGGGAAGTTTTGATGTGATCATCTCGGCCGTCTTTTAAGAAAAAAACGAGGAGGAAAATCAAAGTATTTTCTGCCTCCACTGAAACTCTCTGCTCCGTCTCCTCCGCCTCACTCCCCACATGGGCGGGGAGAGGCCACAGAGGCCTTCCCCCTCATTGGAAGACAGGGCTGGACCAGCTCTGACACACAGCTCACACACAGAGTGAAAACTTTCCAGTGACTCTACTTCCACTGACAGGGAAGTATCAACTTAATGCTCATAGAAGTTTGAGAGGACAGTGCA
Source organism: Centropristis striata (assembly GCF_030273125.1). Classification (NCBI taxonomy): domain Eukaryota; kingdom Metazoa; phylum Chordata; class Actinopteri; order Perciformes; family Serranidae; genus Centropristis; species Centropristis striata. Next base: position 29,557,518 of record NC_081528.1, on the reverse strand, counting down.
CACGGAATATGTTATGACTGTGGAAAATGCAATTTTTCATAATCAAAGAAAAAAACATTATATGGAGGACACATGATCCCCTTTGTTACACCATTGAGAAATCTAGTCACGTTGAGAGGTCCTCATTATCAAAACACAGCAGTATATCAAGCAGCTGTTATTTATAGCAATGCTATTTGTATCCGCAGGGGGGCATGGTTTCCAAACTGCCTTTCTTTTTCGAAAGTCTATATTAAAGGGAGGTTTAAGTGGGGTTTCAAAATAAAGAACAGCATTTGAAAGAAAAAGTTCGAGCTTGAAAATGGCACGAAGACAACAAGTTGAAGATACAGGCCGTACAGCCTTAAAAAAGTTCTGAACATGGCCTATTGAAAGAAAGGAGTGAAAAATAGCGACGAAACAAACTACTTTAACCTATAGACATTTAAACTGAAGATAAAGACGTATTTACAAATTAGGAAATGCAATATTATAATAAGTAAGCATATTCTCTGCCAAAGTATATAACATACATGCCATATCAAATAAATTAGATTCCACAAATAGATATGTATCAAAATGCCATTTTCATCGGAAGATGGATTTTCTAAAAGTTTTAAAAATATGCCACGGATTTCTTGTGATAATTATCAAACAAAATAGTGTAAAAACTTAAATAGCTATGAGCTGGAATAACAACCCTAGTGCTAAAGTAGGCTAGCCAAAACACTTAAATCTAGTCCTAATACCGAGTTTATGTGTTCTGGTTTCTATTACAGAAAACACAGCACGTTTTTCGTATCCAGCTAGTGAGGCTGAGAGAGAGAGAGAGAGAGAGAGAGAGAGAGAGAGAGAGAGAGAGAAAGAGAGAGAGAGAGAGAGAGAGAGAGAGAGAGAGAGAGAGAGATAAAAAGAGACTTTGTGACTAAATATTCAAGGTATAGAACAAAATCAGGTAAATTCTGTTTAACCAACATTTATAGAAGAAAAAAAAAACAACAACTTCCGATTTTGAGCCAACCTGCTGGCTCTCAAAAGTCCATAGACAAAACGTTCGATAAAATAATGTTTGTAAAAGTGTTTTAACACGTCTACTGTTTTGAGCTCACCTGCTGGCTCTCAAAGGTCCAGGTGCTGTCGGGTAAAGACGCATCCAGAACACTGATCACCTCCTTAAAGTCAGTGGTGCTGCTTGGTTTAATCAAAGTGAAGTCACTGTACTCTGACATTGGAGACATACAGGACCTGAAGGACTGACTCTGAGACAACATGTCTCCTCCCAGGACCTCCACGTACTTTATAGGTCCATCAGTGTTGAGCTGGATCTGCAGGTTTCTGTTGGGGTTCTTGTAATCATCACAGTCGCTCCGTCTCATGCAGCAACTACCGCTGCTTGTGCTGCTCCTCATGCATTTAACCGCTAAGATGAGAAAAGTCACCAGAGACAGCACGGACACCGAGGCCAGAGACAGAATCAAATAAAGGGTGATTCTGCCAGTTTTCTTGCTGGGCTCGGCCGCTTTCTGTCGGAGGTCTAAGATGGGCTCGTGGAGGCCGTCCTCCAGCAGGATGGACACCGTGACGGTGGCGGACTGGACCGGTTCCCCGTCGTCCTTGATCTCTATAAGCAGCCTCTGAGAGGAGTCGTCCTGCTCGGACACAGCGCGTTTAGTCCTCACCTCCCCTGTGTACAGATTGACAGTGAACAGAGAGGCGTCTGTGGCCTCCGCCAGTTTGTAGGAGATCCAGGCGTTATGGCCCGAGTCAGCGTCCACGGCCGTCACCTTAGTAACCAGGTGACCTGCTTTAGCGGAGCGGGGCATCCTCTGATGAGAGAGGGAGCCCAGGGCAGCGGAGGAGGGGTAAATAACAGCGGGGGCATTGTCGTTCTGGTCCAGGATAAAAACATGGACGGTGGCGTTGCTGCTGAGAGACGGAGAGCCCTGATCCTTTGCCTGAACCTGAATCTGAAACACCTTCAGTTTCTCATAGTCAAACGAGTGCATGCTGTAGATGCTGCCGTTATCTGAGTTAATGTAAACATAAGAGGAGACGGACACGTCCTGCACTTTAGAGTCCAGTATAGAGTAAGAGAGTTTGGCGTTCTCACCAAAATCCAAGTCAGATGCTGATACTGAGTACAGTATAGAGCCTGCAACCCCATTCTCTTTTAAATACACATTATAGGAGGGCTGAGTGAATACAGGAGGGTTATCATTCACATCAGTGATGCTGACTGGGATCATTTTCTTACTGGACAGAGGAGGAGAGCCTGAATCAGTGGCTGTTATCTCTATGTTATACTCGGAGACATTTTCTCGATCCAAAGAACCACTGGTAACCAGTGCATAATTATTAGAAAATGAAGGTTTCAGATTGAAAGGAGAGCCTTTGGTGAGTTGTAACGTCACTTTACCGTTATCACCAGTGTCAAGGTCTCGCGCACTGATCAAAGCCACTACGGTGCCACTTGGTGCGTCTTCTCGTACTGGCTTTGGCTGTGATGTGAAAACTATTTCTGGAGTATTATCATTGAAATCAGTAATATCAACCTGTACACGACAATGGCCCTCCATTTCTGGGCTCCCTTTATCTTTTGCAATAACGTCAATGTCATATGATTTAGTAGTTTCATAGTCTAACTCCCCTTTCAGAGTGATTTCACCTGTTAAGGGGTTAATATCAAATATTGACAATACAGAATCTGGTGTCCGAGAGCCAAATGAGAATTCAATTTCACCATTCAAACCTTCATCTGCATCTGTTGCTTTGGGCTTGATAACAAATGTCCCCTTTAAACTTTTTTCACCTAGGGTTACTTTGTAAATATTTTTCTCAAACACTGGGAAGTTATCATTTGTATCAAGCACATTTATGGTTATTTGTGAGGTCCCGGATCTTACTGGGGTCCCACCGTCTAATGCTGTCAGTAATATTTTGTGAACTGCTTTTTTCTCTCGATCTAGAGGCTTCTCTAAAACAAGTTCCGGGACGGTCTTACCACCTTCTATTTCTTTTATTTTAAGGGAACAACACTCGTTTTTACTAAGAGTGTATGATTTCAGTGAATTGCTTCCAACATCGGGGTCCGTTGCGCTCTCCAAAAGAAAGCGCGTGCCCACTAATGCTAATTCGGCTATTTTTAAAGATAATTCATTTGAAAGGAAACTTGGAGAATTGTCATTAATATCTCGTATTTCAACCTCAATTCGATGTAACTGTAACGGGTCTTCAATGACCACTTGCAGAGGTAAAACACAGCTGGCGCTTTGTCCACATAAAGCCTCTCTGTCTATTCTGTCATTCACCACCAGCTCGCCCTTCCCTGCATCCACAGTGAAATACTGCTTACCAGCCTCAGAGGCGACACGCAGTTTACGGTCAAAAATCTCAGATAATCCCAAACCCAGATCTTTGGCTAGATTTCCTACCACAGAGCCCTGTTTTAGTTCCTCCGGGATGCTGTAACGAGTCTGTCCGTTTATTGTACTCCACAAGAGAAAGAAATGATGCCACCAAAGCGCCTGCCATCTCCAGTCTCGGTATCCTATTGTCTTTGTCATCCTTGAATCAGCAGAATACATCATTTCCAATCCACCAGAACAAATAAAATAAAGTCAAAATCAGTTTTCCGAAAGCGTGACATATTCCGTAAAAATGACGCCAGTTCATGGTAAAAAATAAAATTCATATATAACCTTATATCCAGAGTATGAACCATTTAGCTGCCCTCCTCCCTCCCTGATCATTGTGGTTTTGGTGCTGAAGCTGCATGGGGGAGGGAGTAGATCTCTTTGTACAGTTCTCAACGCCATTGGTGCACAGCATCCATCTCTCACAACCAATGAGAGGGAAACTCAGCAGCACCGTTAAAGACACACTAACCTATTTGCACTGAAATGAAAGGGGGAGGGAAACACAATTGCGACATGCCATTCAAATGTCCATGACTTGAAAGTAAAATAAATAACTGTACGGAAATTAATGTCCGTACATCAAAAATATATTCACTGAGACTAAATTTATTTCGCCTGGCTTTGATTTCTGATGGTTAAATGCAATTATCAACATGTATCTAAATCAATTAATCCACGGAGTGAAAACAGTTAAGTATGTTAGTTAAACGTTCATATGTTTACATTTTTACACCATGAGGAAAAGCTACCAAGAGCAATATATTACTGTGGCCTCCCCGCGCCTCAGGGTCAGAGTCGCTGTCCATCCCTGTGGTGCTGAAACACTCAGCTCGAAAGGTATTCAACACCCAGCACACTCTCCAGGTCAAATGATAGTCGTTTTGTCAGTATAAGTCCTAATTTGTTAGGTGTTACATTTTCATTTAACACATCGACGATCAAAGTTTAAAAATGTGCCATATTTTGAGGATTAGTTTAAGTACACTGTTATTTTGACTTTTCACAGCGATAGCAAATGTTGTGCTTTCTTTGCATTTACTGTGGTTTAAGAAATCGTCTCGCAAAACTGTATATGCCATTGTTTGTTCTACTTACTGCTTACCTGTTGGCTCTCAAAGGTCCAGGTGCTGTCGGGTAAAGACGCATCCAGAACACTGATCACCTCCTTAAAGTCAGTGGTGCTGCTTGGTTTAATCAAAGTGAAGTCACTGTACTCTGACATTGGAGACATACAGGACCTGAAGGACTGACTCTGAGACAACATGTCTCCTCCCAGGACCTCCACGTACTTTATAGGTCCATCAGTGTTGAGCTGGATCTGCAGGTTTCTGTTGGGGTTCTTGTAATCATCACAGTCGCTCCGTCTCATGCAGCAACTACCGCTGCTTGTGCTGCTCCTCATGCATTTAACCGCTAAGATGAGAAAAGTCACCAGAGACAGCACGGACACCGAGGCCAGAGACAGAATCAAATAAAGGGTGATTCTGCCAGTTTTCTTGCTGGGCTCGGCCGCTTTCTGTCGGAGGTCTAAGATGGGCTCGTGGAGGCCGTCCTCCAGCAGGATGGACACCGTGACGGTGGCGGACTGGACCTGTTCCCCGTCGTCCTTGATCTCTATAAGCAGCCTCTGAGAGGAGTCGTCCTGCTCGGACACAGCGCGTTTAGTCCTCACCTCCCCTGTGTACAGATTGACAGTGAACAGAGAGGCGTCTGTGGCCTCCGCCAGTTTGTAGGAGATCCAGGCGTTATGGCCCGAGTCAGCGTCCACGGCCGTCACCTTAGTAACCAGGTGACCTGCTTTAGCGGAGCGGGGCATCCTCTGATGAGAGAGGGAGCCCAGGGCAGCGGAGGAGGGGTAGATAACAGCGGGGGCATTGTCGTTCTGGTCCAGGATAAAAACATGGACGGTGGCGTTGCTGCTGAGAGACGGAGAGCCCTGATCCTTTGCCTGAACCTGAATCTGAAACACCTTCAGTTTCTCATAGTCAAACGAGTGCATGCTGTAGATGCTGCCGTTATCTGAGTTAATGTAAACATAAGAGGAGACGGACACGTCCTGCACTTTAGAGTCCAGTATAGAGTAAGAGAGTTTGGCGTTTTCACCAAAATCCAGATCAGATGCTGATACTGAGTACAGTATAGATCCTGCAACCCCATTCTCTTTTAAATACACATTATAGGAGGGCTGAGTGAATACAGGAGGGTTATCATTCACATCAGTGATGCTGACAGGGATCATTTTCTTACTGGACAGAGGAGGAGAGCCTGAATCAGTGGCTGTTATCTCAACGGTATATTCTGAAACCCTTTCTCGGTCTAAAGGTCCACTGGTAACAAGTGCATAATTATTAGAAAATGATGGTTTCAAACTGAAAGGAAACCCTTTTGGAAGTTTTAACACCACTTTGGCGTTTTCACCGGAGTCAAGGTCTCGTGCTCTGATTAAAGCCACTACTGTGCCTCTCGGTGCATCCTCACGTATTGTGTTCGGTTTTGAAGTGACAACAATTTCGGGAGCATTATCATTAATGTCTATCACCATTACTTGCACGCGGCAGTGGCCCTCCATCGCAGGAACGCCTTTATCCTTTGCTGTAATATCTATTTCATGCATTGGACTACTTTCATAATCTAACTGACCTAACAAGGAAATGTCACCTGTAGTTGAATCCAACTGAAAAATAGATAGCAGTGATTGGGGTGTATGCTCAGCAAATGCGTATTCAATCTCTCCATTAACACCCTCGTCTGCGTCTGTTGCTTCAACTTTTACAAGTACAGAACCAACGACACTGTTTTCATGAACAGTTACATTATACAACGGCTTTATGAAAACAGGGACATTGTCGTTGTTATCCAGTACAGTAACTATGATTTTTGTGGTTCCAGTTTTAACAGGATTGCCTCCGTCTAAAGCTGTCAGTAATAATTCATGCACACTTTGTTTCTCTCTATCAAGCGGTTTTTCTAGAATTAATTCAGGAATCTTTCGATTACCAGGTAACTCTTTAATCCTTAAACTAAAACATTCATCCTTACTTAAAGTATAAGATTTTACTGAATTACTGCCAACGTCCTGATCCTGTGCTGTTTCTAAAGGAAAGCGAATGCCTGTGGCTGTCGATTCTGCTATTTTTAAAGATCTCTCCTCTGATGAAAAAATCGGAGAATTGTCATTTATGTCCTTTATTTCAATTTCTATCCGGTGTAGCTGTAGCGGATTTTCTGTTACAACTTGTAAAGGCAACACACAGCTGGTGCTTTGTCCACATAAAGCCTCTCTGTCTATTCTGTCATTCACCACCAACTCGCCCTTCCCCGCATCCACAGTGAAATACTGTTTACCAGCCTCAGAGTCGACACGTAAATTACGGTCAAAAATGTCTGATAGTCCCAACCCCAGATCTTTGGCCAGATTTCCTACCACAGAGCCCTGTTTTAGTTCCTCCGGGATGCTGTAACGAGTCTGTCCGTCTATTATACTCCACAAGAGAAAGAAATGATGCCACCAAAGCGCCTGCCATCTCCAGTCTCGGTATCCTATTGTCTTTGTCATCCCCGGTCCGTTAGAATACGTTATTTCCCATCGAGGTATTCACAAACAAAGCCCAACATTCAAATCCATCGCCAGAATGGACACTCCAATGTAAACAAATCCTGAAATAATTGGTAATAAAATATATTCCAGACGCCTTCGAATAAGCACATCTCCTCTCCAGTTCAGAGCACTGTGAGGGTTACCGTGGTGAGACTGAATGGGGGATGGAGTAGATCTCTTTGTACAGTCTTGTATGCTATTGGCTCACAGCATCCACCTCTGCTGTCCAATCACAGAGGGCTAACTCTCCCCATAAAGCTACTGCACACCCTCAAGGTTGCAACGCATTTAGAGAAATGTAACATCAGGGAATGACAGATTTAAGCAATAATCGTCTCCATGGATAATATATAAAAATTCAGATGATGAAAAACGAGAATTTTATGTCCAAAACGTCCAATCCACTGGAGACCTTGCTTTCAGTGGATTACTGCCAAAATATTTTTATTACAAATAGATTAAAAAAAAAAAAACCTTAAAACGTAATGTGAAAATATATTTTACAAAAAATAATTTAAAAGATATTCAAACAAAAATCAAATAAAATTGCAGCAACACCCGTTAAAAAAGGAAATATACGCGCAGTGCATGCTTCTGAAAATAAATAAATAAATGGTAACTTATTAAAAACGGTCACTCAGAGTTCCTCACTGAAGTAGTAATGTATATGGGGTAATTAAACTGTCAACAAAAAGTATTGATTTGCATTTAAACAGAACGTGAAAAACTATCAACTTTCACAACATCTACGTCGAGTATGGAACGTATTCGTATAGCCACCCAAAACCGACCTCTTGTCATGCACATTTTGTTCATATGCAGAAACGAATTTCTGTAAAACACACTTTTTTAAATGATTTGTCGTGATTTTACTTTTATAAAATATATATAAATTGAAACTGCTCATTGAATAACCAGATCTCATTCAAGTTGATTCCAAAAGTGTTATATAGGTTATATTTCACATTACTTTTGATCACTTGTAATTTGGTTGATTTGTTGTTGCTCGTACATTTCAAGCTATACACGAAATGTATAATACAATAATGACTGTAAAAGTGTTTTAACACTACTGTTTTGAGCTCACCTGCTGGCTCTCAAAGGTCCAGGTGCTGTCGGGTAAAGACGCATCCAGAACACTGATCACCTCCTTAAAGTCAGTGGTGCTGCTGGGTTTTATCAAAGTGAAGTCACTGTACTCTGACATTGGAGACATACAGGACCTGAAGGACTGACTCTGAGACAACATGTCTCCTCCCAGGACCTCCACGTACTTTATAGGTCCATCAGTGTTGAGCTGGATCTGCAGGTTTCTGTTGGGGTTCTTGTAATCATCACAGTCGCTCCGTCTCATGCAGCAACTACCGCTGCTTGTGCTGCTCCTCATGCATTTAACCGCTAAGATGAGAAAAGTCACCAGAGACAGCACGGACACCGAGGCCAGAGACAGAATCAAATAAAGGGTGATTCTGCCAGTTTTCTTGCTGGGCTCGGCCGCTTTCTGTCGGAGGTCTAAGATGGGCTCGTGGAGGCCGTCCTCCAGCAGGATGGACACCGTGACGGTGGCGGACTGGACCGGTTCCCCGTCGTCCTTGATCTCTATAAGCAGCCTCTGAGAGGAGTCGTCCTGCTCGGACACAGCGCGTTTAGTCCTCACCTCCCCTGTGTACAGATTGACAGTGAACAGAGAGGCGTCTGTGGCCTCCGCCAGTTTGTAGGAGATCCAGGCGTTATGGCCCGAGTCAGCGTCCACGGCCGTCACCTTAGTAACCAGGTGACCTGCTTTAGCGGAGCGGGGCATCCTCTGATGAGAGAGGGAGCCCAGGGCAGCGGAGGAGGGGTAAATAACAGCGGGGGCATTGTCGTTCTGGTCCAGGATAAAAACATGGACGGTGGCGTTGCTGCTGAGAGACGGAGAGCCCTGATCCTTTGCCTGAACCTGAATCTGAAACACCTTCAGTTTCTCATAGTCAAACGAGTGCATGCTGTAGATGCTGCCGTTATCTGAGTTAATGTAAACATAAGAGGAGACAGACACGTCCTGCACTTTAGAGTCCAGTATAGAGTAAGAGAGTTTGGCGTTTTCACCAAAATCCAGATCAGATGCTGATACTGAATACAGTATAGAGCCTGCAACCCCATTCTCTTTTAAATACACAGCATAAGTAGGCTGAGAAAACACAGGTGGGTTGTCATTCACATCAGTTATAGTGACATGTACAGTCTTCTTAGTCGACAGAGAAGGAGAGCCTAAATCAGTGGCTGTAATTTCAATGTCATATTCTGCGAATTTCTCCCGGTCTAAAGCGCCTCTGGTCACCAGTGCGTAATTGTCAGAAAAAGAGGGTTTCAGATTAAAAGGAGAATTCTTAGGGAGTTGTAATTTCACTTTACCGTTTTCACCAGAGTCAAGGTCTCGAGCACTGATTAAAGCTACTACTGTACCACTTGGTGCGTCTTCAGGCACAGAGTTTGGTTGGGAGGTCAGAAATATATTTGGAGCATTATCGTTAATATCCAACACTTCAATATGGACAGTGCAATGTCCCTCCATTCTCGGAGTTCCTTTGTCTCTTGCGCAAATGTCTAATTCATAATTTGCATTTGTTTCGAAATCTAATTTCCCTATAAGACGTATTTCTCCGGTTAATGAATCAATATCAAACACGGATAGGACATTATCCGGTGTGTGTATTCCAAATGAATACTCTACTTCTCCATTAGGACCTTCATCAGTGTCTTTAGCTGTAAGTTTTATAATAGATGCACCTTCTACACTATTTTCGCTTATAGAAACTTTGTAAATATTTTTCTCAAATATAGGAAAATTGTCGTTATTATCAAGCACATTTATGCTAATCTGTGAGGTTCCTGATTTCACTGGGTTTCCCCCATCGATAGCTGTTAGTTGAAGTCGATGAATAGGTTTATTTTCTCTGTCAAGAGATTTAGACAGGACTAGCTCTGGGACTTTCCTTCCACCGGACACATCTTTAATCTTTAAACTAAAAAAATCATCTTTACTCAAAGTATAGGAGCGCACTGAATTCACTCCAACATCAAGATCTTGCGCGGTCTCCAAAGGAAAACGTGCCCCTGCTGCTGTCGACTCTGCTATTTGTAATGTTATATCTTGCTTTGGAAATCTTGGAGAATTATCATTAATATCTTGTATTTCTACCTCAACTCGGTGCAATTGTAACGGTTTATCAATGACTACTTGCAGAGTCAACACACAGCTGGCGCTTTGTCCACATAAAGCCTCTCTGTCTATTCTGTCATTCACCACCAGCTCGCCCTTCCCCGCATCCACGCTGAAATACTCCTTTCCAGCTTCTGATGCGACACGTAGCTTACGGTCAAAAACCTCAGACAATCCCAACCCCAGATCTTTGGCTAGATTTCCTACCACAGAGCCCTGTTTTAGTTCCTCCGGGATGCTGTAACGAGTCTGTCCGTTTATTGTAGTCCACAACAGAAAGAAATGATGCCACCAAAGCGCCTGCCATCTCCAGTCTCGGTATCCTATTGTCTTTGTCATCCCCGGTCCGTCAGAATTATTCCCCATTGAGGTAATCGAAAATTAGATAGCTACCATCCATTGTTACGAAGCATTAATCCAAAACGAAGATCTCAAATAGGTTCATATCAACAACTAAATAAAGAATTTTCCTTTTATATTCTGACAAGAGCATCGCTCGCTCTCCTCCAGCTCGGTGAAATGTAAGTGTGTACGGTGCTGAGGCTGCATGGGGGAGGGAGTAGATCTCTTTGTACAGTTCTGAATCCTATTGGAGCAAAATATCCACCTCTCACAACCAATAAGGAGGGGGGTGGGCAGTGCTTTTAAAGACACAGCCGACCTTACAGAATTTGCCTCGCTGTATAAAGAGTGTGTGAAAGAAATGATACAATGTGAGCTGTACTACGTAGCCCATAGTGTTCATGCAAAGCAAATTCAATCTCTTTATAAAAACACCAATATTATGTTCTGTTTATTGCAAATGTTGATGAAGCAAACTATTTTTGTGACCAAGAGAGCAGTTTACTCCCCTTAAAAGCAAGCCCTTTCAAAGTGTCGCTGTCCAGCTCTGTGGTGCTGAAACAAAGGGCCATTCATAATGCTATAAAGGAAGAATTTCAACATCCTAAAATGCAGCACCAACAAATAGTGCTAACTTCAAAATCCTTAGAACCTTAGAAGCAAAAACGAATATGAAACAGGGTGAAAAGTTAAAAATCCTCCATACAAACAGAAAGGGAATGAGCAATAAAAGTTCAGTACTTTGTAGTTGACGGAGATAACTGGGTTGAAATGAGGATGTGGTTATGAAAATATTCATTATCAAACTTACAATACCGATTTAAAGAAATTATATAACATGACAGAATGGAATATTATACGACTGAAGTTTATAAGTGTTGATTGTTGAAAAGAAAAATCACCAGGACATCAAAGACTACTGAATGTCCAGTCCAGGAACGCAACTAAAAATCAACAAAAGAAAAAATACTTGCCCTAAGTTTCAAAGCACAATGTAACCAGAGGAAAGTAAAAATATTCAAAGTTAAAGAAATGTAAATCAAATTACACAATAGGTCTTCTGTTTTGAGCTCACCTGCTGGCTCTCAAAGGTCCAGGTGCTGTCGGGTAAAGACGCATCCAGAACACTGATCACCTCCTTAAAGTCAGTAGTGCTGCTGGGTTTTATCAAAGTGAAGTCACTGTACTCTGACATTGGAGACATACAGGACCTGAAGGACTGACTCTGAGACAACATGTCTCCTCCCAGGACCTCCACGTACTTTATAGGTCCATCAGTGTTGAGCTGGATCTGCAGGTTTCTGTTGGGGTTCTTGTAATCATCACAGTCGCTCCGTCTCATGCAGCAACTACCGCTGCTTGTGCTGCTCCTCATGCATTTAACCGCTAAGATGAGAAAAGTCACCAGAGACAGCACGGACACCGAGGCCAGAGAAAGAATCAAATAAAGGGTGATTCTGCCAGTTTTCTTGCTGGGCTCGGCCACTTTCTGTCGGAGGTCTAAGATGGGCTCGTGGAGGCCGTCCTCCAGCAGGATGGACACCGTGACGGTGGCGGACTGGACCGGTTCCCCGTCGTCCTTGATCTCTATAAGCAGCCTCTGAGAGGAGTCGTCCTGCTCGGACACAGCGCGTTTAGTCCTCACCTCCCCTGTGTACAGATTGACAGTGAACAGAGAGGCGTCTGTGGCCTCCGCCAGTTTGTAGGAGATCCAGGCGTTATGGCCCGAGTCAGCGTCCACGGCCGTCACCTTAGTAACCAGGTGACCTGCTTTAGCGGAGCGGGGCATCCTCTGATGAGAGAGGGAGCCCAGGGCAGCGGAGGAGGGGTAAATAACAGCGGGGGCATTGTCGTTCTGGTCCAGGATAAAAACATGGACGGTGGCGTTGCTGCTGAGAGACGGAGAGCCCTGATCCTTTGCCTGAACCTGAATCTGAAACACCTTCAGTTTCTCATAGTCAAACGAGTGCATGCTGTAGATGCTGCCGTTATCTGAGTTAATGTAAACATAAGAGGAGACAGACACGTCCTGCACTTTAGAGTCCAGTATAGAGTAAGAGAGTTTGGCGTTTTCACCAAAATCCAAATCAGATGCTGATACTGAGTACAGTATAGAGCCTGCAACCCCATTCTCTTTTAAATACACATTATAGGAGGGCTGAGTGAATACAGGAGGGTTATCATTCACATCAGTGATGCTGACAGGGATAATTTTCTTACTGGACAGAGGAGGAGAGCCTGAATCAGTGGCTGTTATCTCTAAATTATACTCTGAGAATACCTCTCGGTCCAATGAACCACTGGTAACAAGTGCGTAATTATTCGAAAATGAGGTTTTCAAACTGAAAGGTGAACCCTTGGCGAGTTTTAACGTTACTTTACCGTTATTACCCGAGTCAAGGTCTCTTGCACTAATTAAGGCTACAACAGTACCTCTCGGTGCATCCTCGCGTACTGGGCTTGGGTTTGAAGTAAGGACTATTTCTGGAGCATTATCATTAATGTCTATCACCATTACTTGCACGCGGCAGTGGCCCTCCATCGCTGGAACTCCTTTATCTTTTGCAGTAATATCTATTTCATGCATTGCATTACTTTCATAATCTAACTGACCTAACAAGGAAATGTCACCTGTAGTTGAATCCAACTGAAAAATAGATAGCAGTGATTGGGGTGTATGCTCAGCAAATGCGTATTCAATCTCTCCATTAACACCCTCGTCTGCGTCTGTTGCTTCAACTTTTACAAGTACAGAACCAACGACACTGTTTTCATGGACAGTTACATTATACAACGGCTTTTTGAAAACAGGGATATTGTCATTGATATCCAGTACAGTAACTATGATTTTTGTGGTTCCAGTTTTAACAGGATTGCCTCCGTCTAAAGCGGTCAGTAATAATTCATGTACACTTTGTTTCTCTCTATCAAGCGATTTCTCCAGCACTAGTTCAGGAACCTTTCGATTACCAGACAACTCTTTTATCCTCAAACTAAAACATTCATCTTTACTTAAAGTATAAGATTTTACTGAATTACTACCAACGTCCTGATCCTGTGCTTGTTCTAAAGGAAAGCGAATGCCTGTGGCTGTCGATTCTGCTATTTTTAAAGATCTCTCCCCTGATGAAAAAATCGGAAAATTGTCATTAATGTCCCTTATTTCTACTTCTATCCGGTGTAACTGTAGCGGATTCTCTGTTACAACCTTTAAGGGCAACACGCAGCTGGTGCTTTGGCCACATAAAGCCTCTCTGTCTATTCTGTCATTCACCACCAGATCGCCCTTCCCCGCATCTACGCTGAAATACTGCTCGCCAGCCTCAGAGGAGACACGCAGTTTACGGTCAAAAATGTCTGATAGTCCCAACCCCAGATCTTTGGCTAGATTTCCTACCACAGAGCCCTGTTTCAGTTCCTCCGGGATGCTGTAACGAGTCTGTCCGTTTATTGTAGTCCACAAGAGAAAGAAATGATGCCACCAAAGCGCCTGCCATCTCCAGTCTCGGTATCCTATTGTCTTTGTCATCCCCGGTCCGTTAGAATTATTCCCCATTGAGGTAATTTAAAAAACAATAGCTACCATCCATTGTCATGAAGCATTAATCCATGAGCAAAGTTAAAAAAATCGGTCCATGACAAAGACTAAATAAAGATTGTTTGTTTTTAATTCCAATAAGAGCATCGCTCGCTCTCCTCCAGCTCGGTGAAATGTAAGTGTGTACGGTGCTGAGGCTGCATGGGGGAGGGAGTAGATCTCTTTGTACAGTTCTGAATCCTATTGGAGCAAAATTTCCCCCCTTAACAACCAATGAGGTGGGGGTGGGCAGTGCTTTTAAACACACAGCCTGCGATGAAAGAATCTGCCTTGATGTATTAAGAGTGTGTGAAAGAATTGATATGATGCCAGCTTGTACACGCCGATGGTAGTGTCAATGCAATTAAAAATGAAATATCATTATATAAATACAAACACTATATTCTTACTGGTTATTTCAGTTTTTTTAAAGATTATTTTTTTGGCATTTTTACATCCTTTATTGAAAGTGAGAGACAGATAGAAAGAGGGGACAGATAAGTAAATAAGACAGAGGGGAGGACATGAGGTGAAGGGAGCTCAGGGCGGATTCGAACCCGGCTCCACCGCAGCGAGGACTGTAGCCTCTATACATGGGGCGCCTGTGTAAACCACTACGCTACGGACCACCCCGGTTATTTCAGTTTTTGATGAACAAATATTTTTGTGACCTAATTTAGAAAAAAGATAGTTTGTATCGCACGGTTACTGAACGCATTTAAGCCCCGTTAAGAGAAAACCGTTTCAAACTGTCGCTGTCCATGGTGCTGAAACTGATTTCTAGCTATAAAAGGGAGCAGTCCAACACCCTGAAATGCCCCAGGCAAAAGTTTAGTTAAACATCTGTACTTTGACAAATGTAGGCATTTGAAGCAGAAAAAAAAACACAATTTTCAACCCAGTGAAAATGTAAAATAATCCTTCCACAGAAAGCAAACAGAAAGCACAAGAGCAACAGAACTCCATTATGTTGTGGTTATGATTTGTTAACAAAGATGAAGGGTTGAAACACGGACATTGTGATGAACATCTCGATATATTGTTTGCACTATCAAACTGACAATGACTATGTAGGGAAATTATAATTGAACATGAAAGGCTCTATTATTCTAAGTGGAAACCTATTATAGGATAAGGGAGAGTACCACCAGAACGCTAAACATTGAGTTTTTCTCAGGAACGCAGCAAAAATAATAATGGAAAAACAGAAAGAGTAACAAGTAACCAGTCATAAGAATGTGTTCTATGTTTCAAGAGTCATATAAAACACGTCACTAGAGGCCACTGATTAAAGGTTACAAAAAGGTTTACAAAGATATTAAATTACACAGTAGGTCTACTATGTTTTGAGCTCACCTGCTGGCTCTCAAAGGTCCAGGTGCTGTCGGGTAAAGACGCATCCAGAACACTGATCACCTCCTTAAAGTCAGTGGTGCTGCTGGGTTTAATCAAAGTGAAGTCACTGTACTCTGACATTGGAGACATACAGGACCTGAAGGACTGACTCTGAGACAACATGTCTCCTCCCAGGACCTCCACGTACTTTATAGGTCCATCAGTGTTGAGCTGGATCTGCAGGTTTCTGTTGGGGTTCTTGTAATCATCACAGTCGCTCCGTCTCATGCAGCAACTACCGCTGCTTGTGCTGCTCCTCATGCATTTAACCGCTAAGATGAGAAAAGTCACCAGAGACAGCACGGACACCGAGGCCAGAGACAGAATCAAATAAAGGGTGATTCTGCCAGTTTTCTTGCTGGGCTCGGCCGCTTTCTGTCGGAGGTCTAAGATGGGCTCGTGGAGGCCGTCCTCCAGCAGGATGGACACCGTGACGGTGGCGGACTGGACCGGTTCCCCGTCGTCCTTGATCTCTATAAGCAGCCTCTGAGAGGAGTCGTCCTGCTCGGACACAGCGCGTTTAGTCCTCACCTCCCCTGTGTACAGATTGACAGTGAACAGAGAGGCGTCTGTGGCCTCCGCCAGTTTGTAGGAGATCCAGGCGTTATGGCCCGAGTCAGCGTCCACGGCCGTCACCTTAGTAACCAGGTGACCTGCTTTAGCGGAGCGGGGCATCCTCTGATGAGAGAGGGAGCCCAGGGCAGCGGAGGAGGGGTAAATAACAGCGGGGGCATTGTCGTTCTGGTCCAGGATAAAAACATGGACGGTGGCGTTGCTGCTGAGAGACGGAGAGCCCTGATCCTTTGCCTGAACCTGAATCTGAAACACCTTCAGTTTCTCATAGTCAAACGAGTGCATGCTGTAGATGCTGCCGTTATCTGAGTTAATGTAAACATAAGAGGAGACAGACACGTCCTGCACTTTAGAGTCCAGTATAGAGTAAGAGAGTTTGGCGTTCTCACCAAAATCCAGGTCAGATGCTGATACTGAGTACAGTATAGATCCTGCAACCCCATTCTCTTTTAAATACACATTATAGGAGGGCTGAGTGAATACAGGAGGGTTATCATTCACATCAGTGATGCTGACAGGGATCATTTTCTTACTGGACAGAGGAGGAGAGCCTGAATCAGTGGCTGTTATCTCTATGTTATACTCGGAGAAGCGCTCTCGGTCCAAAGCCCCACTTGTAACAAGTGCGTAATTATTAGAAAATGACGGTTTTAAAGTAAAAGGAGAACCTTTGGGTAGTCGTAATGTCACTTTGCTGTTATTACCAGAATCAGCGTCACGTGCATTTAGCAAAGCTACCACTGTGCCACTTGGTGAGTCTTCACGAACCGGCTGCGGCTCAGAGGTGAGAACAATTTCTGGCGTGTTATCATTAACATCAACAACATCTATCTGTAGGCGACAGTGACTTTCCATTTCAGGAACCCCCCTGTCTTTCGCAGTTATTTCAATTTTGTAAGACGTGGCTCTTTCATAATCTAAGTGTCCTTTCAAATGTATTTCTCCTGTTAATGAGTTTATTTCAAATACTGATAAGACGGAATCTGGTGTCCGTGAGCCAAAAGAAAATTCAACCTCTGCGTTTGGGCCGGCGTCAGCATCAGTAGCTGTAATTTTTATAATAGAAGTGTCTTTTGCAGTGCTTTCGTCTAACGAAACTTTATATATATTTTTATCGAAAACTGGGAAGTTATCATTTACGTCGAGCACTGTGATTGTAACCTGTGAGGTGCCCGACATTACTGGGTTTCCACCGTCTAATGCAGTCAGTAGAAGCCGATGAACTGATTTCTTCTCACGGTCAAGAGGCTTCTCTAACACTAACTCCGGGACTGTTTTGCCGTCCTCAACTTCCTTCATTTTCAAAACAAAACAGTCGTTTTTCGTCAAAATATATGATTTAACTGAATTACTCCCAACATCAGAATCTTCTGCACTCTCCAAAGAAAAACGAGTTCCCACTGCTGCAGATTCAGAAATTTTCAATGATAGTTCTTTTGTGTGAAAACTAGGTGAATTGTCATTTATATCTTTTATTTCCACCTCAATCCGATGTAAACTAAGAGGGTTTTCAAGAACAACCTGCAAAGGCAACACACAGCTGGTGCTTTGTCCACATAAAGCCTCTCTGTCTATTCTGTCATTCACCACCAGCTCGCCCTTCCCTGCATCCACAGTGAAATACTGCTCGCCAGCCTCAGAGGAGACACGCAGTTTACGGTCAAAAATGTCTGATAGTCCCAAACCAAGATCTTTGGCTAGATTTCCTACCACAGAGCCCTGTTTCAGTTCCTCCGGGATGCTGTAACGAGTCTGTCCGTCTATTGTACTCCATAAGAGAAAGAAATGATGCCACCAAAGCGCCTGCCATCTCCAGTCTCGGTATCCCATTCTCTTTGTCATCCCCGGTCCGTTAGAATATGTTACTTCCCATCGATAAAATCAAAATTAATATCCAGTTTCACCGAGCATCATCTATTCCAATAAAATATATGAAGCATTTTTGTTCATGTCTGAAGCGTAAATTAACGATTTCTTCTTCAGCTCCGAGATATAAGAGCATCACCGCCGTCCTCCATCTCTTTGCATTGTAAACGTTTACAGTGCTCAGGCTGCAAGGGGGAGGGAGTAGATCTCTTTGTACTATTCTGTCTGTGATTGGTGCACAGCATCCATCACTAGCATCCAATAGGAAAGGGACTGAGCAGTGCATTTAAAGACACAGCTGCGCTTATTAGAATCGCTCAAGATGCACTGCTGTGTGATAGGTATTTTATTCCTCTCGTTTTACAATTGTGTTGCTGAAACAGTATGTAATTTCTATGGTTAAAATATTTATTCCCCCAAATAATATGCATCAAATTGAGTAAGGGAACCCAATCCTCTCGAAAAGGGAAACATATGAAGGTTTTAATCGTTCTTGTTTTTGAAACACTGAAATTGGGAGGTGCTGCTGAATCTATCAAATTCTCGATAGAGCTAATAACAGCGTTGACTAGTGCACTTGATAAAAAATATCACCACAGTGTTCAGTGTATGTTTCATCTTAAACAACAAAATATGTTTACACATGTAACATCAAAATAATCTTTCATTCTCTCACCTGCTGGCTCTCAAAGGTCCAGGTGCTGTCGGGTAAAGACGCATCCAGAACACTGATCACCTCCTTAAAGTCAGTGGTGCTGCTTGGTTTAATCAAAGTGAAGTCACTGTACTCTGACATTGGAGACATACAGGACCTGAAGGACTGACTCTGAGACAACATGTCTCCTCCCAGGACCTCCACGTACTTTATAGGTCCATCAGTGTTGAGCTGGATCTGCAGGTTTCTGTTGGGGTTCTTGTAATCATCACAGTCGCTCCGTCTCATGCAGCAACTACCGCTGCTTGTGCTGCTCCTCATGCATTTAACCGCTAAGATGAGAAAAGTCACCAGAGACAGCACGGACACCGAGGCCAGAGACAGAATCAAATAAAGGGTGATTCTGCCAGTTTTCTTGCTGGGCTCGGCCGCTTTCTGTCGGAGGTCTAAGATGGGCTCGTGGAGGCCGTCCTCCAGCAGGATGGACACCGTGACGGTGGCGGACTGGACCGGTTCCCCGTCGTCCTTGATCTCTATAAGCAGCCTCTGAGAGGAGTCGTCCTGCTCGGACACAGCGCGTTTAGTCCTCACCTCCCCTGTGTACAGATTGACAGTGAACAGAGAGGCGTCTGTGGCCTCCGCCAGTTTGTAGGAGATCCAGGCGTTATGGCCCGAGTCAGCGTCCACGGCCGTCACCTTAGTAACCAGGTGACCTGCTTTAGCGGAGCGGGGCATCCTCTGATGAGAGAGGGAGCCCAGGGCAGCGGAGGAGGGGTAAATAACAGCGGGGGCATTGTCGTTCTGGTCCAGGATAAAAACATGGACGGTGGCGTTGCTGCTGAGAGACGGAGAGCCCTGATCCTTTGCCTGAACCTGAATCTGAAACACCTTCAGTTTCTCATAGTCAAACGAGTGCATGCTGTAGATGCTGCCGTTATCTGAGTTAATGTAAACATAAGAGGAGACAGACACGTCCTGCACTTTAGAGTCCAGTATAGAGTAAGAGAGTTTGGCGTTCTCACCAAAATCCAGATCAGATGCTGATACTGAGTACAGTATAGAGCCTGCAACCCCATTCTCTTTTAAATACACATTATAGGAGGGCTGAGTGAATACAGGAGGGTTATCATTCACATCAGTGATGCTGACAGGGATCATTTTCTTACTGGACAGAGGAGGAGAGCCTGAATCAGTGGCTGTTATCTCTATGTTATACTCTGAGAAACTCTCTCGGTCTAGAGGACCACTTGTCACTAGTTCGTAATTATTAGAGAAAGATGGTTTCAGAGTGAAAGGAGACCGTTTGGGAAGCTGTAATGTCACTTTACCGTTATCACCGGAGTCAAGGTCTCGCGCACTGATCAAAGCCACTACTGTGCCACTTGGTGCGTCTTCGCGTACAGCACTCGGTTTTGAAGTAAGTACAATTTCTGGAGCATTATCATTTATGTCCTCTACGTCCAACTGTACACGACAGTCGCCCTCCATTTCAGGAACACCTTTATCTTTAGCAGTTATATCGATCAGGTATGACTTAGAACTCTCAAAATCTAATGCTCCTTTTAATACAATTTCTCCTGTTTTGTCATTGATTTCAAATGTTGATAACACAAAGTCTGGAGTGCGGGAAGCAAAAGAATATTTAACTTCACCATTAAGACCTTCGTCAGGATCTGTAGCAGTAAGTTTGATTACAAATGTTCCTTTGGTGCTGTTCTCCTTTAAAGACACTTTGAACTCATTTTCATTGAATACGGGAAAATTGTCGTTAATATCAAGTACATTAATAATAATATTACAGGTTCCCGATTTGACCGGGTTTCCTCCATCTAAAGCTGTCAACAGCAGCTGATGGAGAGCATTCTTTTCACGGTCTAATGGCTTTTCTAACACTAATTCTGGGACAGCTTTACCATTTTTTGTGTCTTTAAATTTTAAAGAAAAATATTCGTTTTTGCTCAGTGAATACGTTTTTAAAGAGTTACTGCCAACGTCAGGATCCTCCGCGCTCTCCAAAGGAAAACGTTTGCCAAGTGCAACTGATTCTGGTATTTTAAGATTAATCTCCTGTGTAGGAAAACTAGGGGAATTGTCATTTGTGTCTCTTATCTCCACTTCAATTCGATGAGACCGTAAAGGATTTTCAACAACTACTTGCAGAGGTAAAACACAGCTGGCGCTTTGTCCACATAAAGCCTCTCTGTCTATTCTGTCATTCACCACCAGCTCGCCCTTCCCTGCATCCACAGTGAAATACTGCTTACCAGCCTCAGAGGCGACATGCATTTTACGGTCAAAAATGTCTGAGAGTCCCAAACCAAGATCTTTGGCTAGATTTCCTACCACAGAGCCCTGTTTCAATTCCTCCGGGATGCTGTAACGGGTCTGTCCGTTTATTGTACTCCACAACAGAAAGAAATGATGCCACCAAAGCGCCTGCCATCTCCAGTCTCGGTATCCTATTGTCTTTGTCATCCTTGGTCCGCTATAACACATTAATTCCAATCCAGATCTGGTTTATAAAAATGTTAAAATCCATGATAAGAGATCACACCCCTAAAAGAAAAAACACAACAAGGCCTATGCAGGCTGTAAGCTAAATTCCATGTTTAAATCTTAGAAAATATGAGCTCATCGCTGTGTCTCGGTCCTCCAGCTCTTTGCATTCTAAGTGTAACAGCGCTTAGGCTGCAGGGGGATGGGACTAGATTGCTTTGTACAGTTCTAAATCCTATTGGTGCTCAGCATCAACCTCCAACATCCAATGAGAGGGAGACTGATCGACAGTCTTAAAGTGGCAGCATCTATTCTCTGTGTCAGCTTTCATCTGTGATGATTATGACAAACATCTCTGAATGTAAGGAAATCACCCCGTTGTCAAAAGCAAAGAAAAGAAAAGAAAAGAAAAGTAAACCACCTCGCAGTCAGTATCTCAAACAAATAGAAAACATTAAATGCAATTTTGCATTACAAAAAACTGGGAAAGCATAAAAAATGAAATGGTTATCCATTGTCCATCTAACTGCAGAGAATAAATAAATCAAAGCTGATCCGAAGTGACAGTACTTTACAGTCGCTGTCCGCTTTTATGGTGCTGAAATGTAGAAGTGTATATAATTGATGCACGTCGTCAAATAAACGGTCTATAAATAACTTTGTTGCAAATAACTTTGATTTCTCGACACTGAAATCAAGTTTAGCACTGCGAAAACATAAAAAATACCTTTTATTGAAATTAACATGCAGGAAAGAGCAGGCGGTCAGACCAATCAACACATAGCCAGGGCAGACAGATGTGTTTTTTGTTTCCACAGTTGATGGACTTCCAGACTATGCAATGGTTATTTACTGTACTTAGCAAAACACAACATGTTAATTTCTTCTCATACAGATCATTATATATAAATGGTTGTTTCAGCTCACCTGCTGGCTCTCAAAGGTCCAGGTGCTGTCGGGTAAAGAAGCATCCAGAACACTGATCACCTCCTTAAAGTCAGTGGTGCTGCTGGGTTTAATCAAAGTGAAGTCACTGTACTCTGACATTGGAGACATACAGGACCTGAAGGACTGACTCTGAGACAACATGTCTCCTCCCAGGACCTCCACGTACTTTATAGGTCCATCAGTGTTGAGCTGGATCTGCAGGTTTCTGTTGGGGTTCTTGTAATCATCACAGTCGCTCCGTCTCATGCAGCAACTACCGCTGCTTGTGCTGCTCCTCATGCATTTAACCGCTAAGATGAGAAAAGTCACCAGAGACAGCACGGACACCGAGGCCAGAGACAGAATCAAATAAAGGGTGATTCTGCCAGTTTTCTTGCTGGGCTCGGCCGCTTTCTGTCGGAGGTCTAAGATGGGCTCGTGGAGGCCGTCCTCCAGTAGGATGGACACCGTGACGGTGGCGGACTGGACCGGTTCCCCGTCGTCCTTGATCTCTATAAGCAGCCTCTGAGAGGAGTCGTCCTGCTCGGACACAGCGCGTTTAGTCCTCACCTCCCCTGTGTACAGATTGACAGTGAACAGAGAGGCGTCTGTGGCCTCCGCCAGTTTGTAGGAGATCCAGGCGTTATGGCCCGAGTCAGCGTCCACGGCCGTCACCTTAGTAACCAGGTGACCTGCTTTAGCGGAGCGGGGCATCCTCTGATGAGAGAGGGAGCCCAGGGCAGCGGAGGAGGGGTAAATAACAGCGGGGGCATTGTCGTTCTGGTCCAGGATAAAAACATGGACGGTGGCGTTGCTGCTGAGAGACGGAGAGCCCTGATCCTTTGCCTGAACCTGAATCTGAAACACCTTCAGTTTCTCATAGTCAAACGAGTGCATGCTGTAGATGCTGCCGTTATCTGAGTTAATGTAAACATAAGAGGAGACAGACACGTCCTGCACTTTAGAGTCCAGTATAGAGTAAGAGAGTTTGGCGTTCTCACCAAAATCCAGGTCAGATGCTGATACTGAGTACAGTATAGATCCTGCAACCCCATTCTCTTTTAAATACACATTATAGGAGGGCTGAGTGAATACAGGAGGGTTATCATTCACATCAGTGATGCTGACAGGGATCATTTTCTTACTGGACAGAGGAGGAGAGCCTGAATCAGTGGCTGTGATCTCAACGTTATATTCTGAGATATTTTCTCGATCTAAAGCACCACTGGTAACCAGTGCATAATTATTAGAAAATGATGGTTTAAGAGAAAACGGAGATTTCTTGGGGAGCTGTAATGTTACTTTACCATTAACACCGGAGTCAAGGTCTCGGGCACTGAGCAAAGCTACCACGGTGCCATTAGGCGAGTCTTCACGCACTGGCTTTGGGTGAGAGGTGAGTATTATATCTGGTGCGTTGTCGTTAACATCCAAAACGTCAACATGCACAGTACAATGCCCCTCCATTCTAGGACTCCCTTTATCTTTCGCACTTATGTCCAATTCATAATTTGCAGTTGTTTCGAAATCTAGTTTGCCTTTAAGAAATATTGTTCCCGTCAAATGATCAATACTAAAAACTGAGAGAACAGTCTCTGGTGTGTGTGCTCCAAATGAATATTCTATCTCTCCGTTTTGGCCATCGTCCATGTCTGTTGCTATTGTTTGTACTATTAATGCACCTTCTGCAGCATTTTCACTGATAGACACTTTATATAACATTTTCTCAAACGTTGGAACGTTATCATTGCTGTCAAGGACTGTAATAGTTAGCTGAGCAGTCCCTGATCTCACTGGGTTTCCTCCATCTATGGCTGTCAACAAAAGCTTATGAACAGCCTTTTTCTCTCGATCTAAATTTTTTGCTAAAATTAATTCAGGGATTTTTCTTCCACCAGCAACTTCTTTTACTCTTATATTGAAACAATCATCCTTACTAAGAGTGTATGACTTTAATGAATTACTGCCAACATCTGGGTCTATAGCGCTTTCTAATGGAAAACGAACCCCTAAGCCCATAGATTCCGGGACCTCCAATGTGATATCATTTGATGGAAATCTAGGCGCATTATCATTAATGTCTTGTATTTCTACCTCAACGCGAAAAAGTTGCAATGGGTCTTCAATTACAACCTGCAAAGGCAACACACAGCTGGTGCTTTGTCCACATAAATCCTCTCTATCTATTCTGTCATTCACCACCAGCTCGCCCTTCCCTGCATCCACAGTAAAATACTGCTTACCAGCCTCAGAGGCGACACGCAGTTTACGGTCAAAAATCTCAGATAGTCCCAAACCCAGATCTTTGGCTAGATTTCCTACCACTGAGCCCTGTTTCAGTTCCTCCGGGATGCTGTAACGAGTCTGTCCGTTTATTGTACTCCATAAGAGAAAGAAATGATGCCACCAAAGCGCCTGCCATCTCCAGTCTCGGTATCCTATTGTCTTTGTCATCCTTGGTCCGCTATAACACAATAACTCCAATCCACACACCATATAGAACAACGCCGACATCCATCACCGCAGGTATTATTCCAATCGAAGATTTCCCCCAATTTCTGAGCATGGCTGTACAAGTTGTATTATAAAATGCTCATAAAATACGAGCTCATCTCTGTCTCGGTCCTCCAGCTCTTTGCATTCTAAGTGTAACAGCGCTGAGGCTGCAGGGGGATGGGACTAGATTGCTTTGTACAGTTCTGAATCCTATTGGTGCTCAGCATCAACCTCCAACATCCAATGAGAGGGAGACTGATCGACAGTCTTAAAGTGGCAGCATCTATTCTCTGTGTGCCCCTTCATTTTAATCAAAAGCAACTATAGGATATGTATGTGATGTAAAAGAACGTAAATGTAGCACGCCAGGAAAAAAATCATGATTCAAATATAGTTGTTGTTTTTTTTTTTTTTACAAAAAAAAAAAAGGGGAAATGAGTCTGGCCATTGCAACTTCAGATATAAACAATTACATTCTCCATACTAAGAGGTCTTATTTTAATACATCATTAGAAAAAAGTTTAGGAAATTGACATTATTCTTTTTTTAATCTTAAAAGATGATCAACACCAGCTCACACAGATACTTTGTGTCTAATAAACATCCCTGCATTCCACTAAGAGTCGCTGTCCACCTTTGTGGTGCTGAACTATTCAGAAATGGCAACGGAAATGTGTGCATGTGAGACTATTATTGACATATGATTTGAACTGTTGATTTATCACAGCCCGGACAACTATTATTTTTACAGGGATTTAGAATATTACAGACAGACAGACAGACAGACAGACAGACAGACAGACAGACATATATTGAGCCCCTATATATATAATCTGCATTTAGTTTTGCTCACCTGCTGGCTCTCAAAGGTCCAGGTGCTGTCGGGTAAAGAAGCATCCAGAACACTGATCACCTCCTTAAAGTCAGTGGTGCTGCTTGGTTTAATCAAAGTGAAGTCACTGTACTCTGACATTGGAGACATACAGGACCTGAAGGACTGACTCTGAGACAACATGTCTCCTCCCAGGACCTCCACGTACTTTATAGGTCCATCAGTGTTGAGCTGGATCTGCAGGTTTCTGTTGGGGTTCTTGTAATCATCACAGTCGCTCCGTCTCATGCAGCAACTACCGCTGCTTGTGCTGCTCCTCATGCATTTAACCGCTAAGATGAGAAAAGTCACCAGAGACAGCACGGACACCGAGGCCAGAGACAGAATCAAATAAAGGGTGATTCTGCCAGTTTTCTTGCTGGGCTCGGCCGCTTTCTGTCGGAGGTCTAAGATGGGCTCGTGGAGGCCGTCCTCCAGCAGGATGGACACCGTGACGGTGGCGGACTGGACCGGTTCCCCGTCGTCCTTGATCTCTATAAGCAGCCTCTGAGAGGAGTCGTCCTGCTCGGACACAGCGCGTTTAGTCCTCACCTCCCCTGTGTACAGATTGACAGTGAACAGAGAGGCGTCTGTGGCCTCCGCCAGTTTGTAGGAGATCCAGGCGTTATGGCCCGAGTCAGCGTCCACGGCCGTCACCTTAGTAACCAGGTGACCTGCTTTAGCGGAGCGGGGCATCCTCTGATGAGAGAGGGAGCCCAGGGCAGCGGAGGAGGGGTAAATAACAGCGGGGGCATTGTCGTTCTGGTCCAGGATAAAAACATGGACGGTGGCGTTGCTGCTGAGAGACGGAGAGCCCTGATCCTTTGCCTGAACCTGAATCTGAAACACCTTCAGTTTCTCATAGTCAAACGAGTGCATGCTGTAGATGCTGCCGTTATCTGAGTTAATGTAAACATAAGAGGAGACAGACACGTCCTGCACTTTAGAGTCCAGTATAGAGTAAGATATCTTGGCGTTGTCACCCGAATCAGGATCAGATGCTGATACTGAGCACAAAATCTTCCCAGCAGCATGGTTTTCTTTAACATAAACAACATAAGAAGGTTGGGCGAAAACTGGTGGGTTGTCATTTACATCTAACAACTCAACAAGTATTATTTTTTCACTCGATAATGGGGGCTTTCCGGAATCAGTAGCTCTTAACTTCACGGTATACTGGCTGTTTTTTTCACGGTCAAGTGGCCCATTCGTCACTAGTGAGTAATGGTTAGAGACTGAAGGATTTAACTTAAAGGGGGATTTGGAAGAAACGCTTAACTTAATCTTACCGTTGTCACCTGAGTCTGGGTCTTTTGCACTAATCAACGCAATAACTGTTCCAATTGCAGAATCTTCTGGTACAGGTGTTGTTAAAGACATCACAATTATTTCAGGAATATTATCGTTAACATCAACTATTTTAATATCGACGCTACAATGCCCATCCATTTTAGGATTACCTTTATCTTTTGCAGTTATGTCAAATCTGTGTAAAGGGTTCGTTTCATGATCTAATATTCCTTTTACAGTTATAGCTCCAGTAGAAGGTTCAATGTCAAACAATGATAAAATCAGGTCTGTGGTTTGCTCTGCGAAGTAGTATTCAATTTCTCCATTTAGTCCTTCGTCTGCATCTGTAGCTTTAACATGCAATATTTCAGTTCCAGGTGTCGCCTTTTCGCTGACATTAGCCTCATATACCTGTCTTTCAAACTGTGGCGCATTATCATTGTTGTCAAGTACTATAACTGTAATGTCAGATGTTCCTGAGCGTACAGGATCTCCCCCATCTACAGCGGTGAGGATGAGATTGTGTACTGGCAGCTTTTCTCGATCAAGAGATTTTTCGAGGACCAGCTCAGGGATTTTTCTTCCGTCCTTGTGGTTTTTAACAGTCAATTTAAAATGATCATTTTTGCTTATGAGGTAAGAGCGTACAGAATTTGGGCCGACATCGGGATCCTGTGCACTTTCTAAAGGAAATCGCGCGCCTGGATTGACCAGTTCCGCAACTTGCAACACTTTCTCTTTAGTAAGAAAACTAGGAGAATTATCGTTTGTATCTTGTATTTCAATTTCGACTCTATGGAGCTGTAGAGGGTTATCTATGACTAGCTCCAAAGGCAGCAAACATGACAGTCTTTGTCCACACAGTTCCTCCCTATCTATCCTGTCAATCACCACCAGTTCTCCCTTTCCCAAGTCCACATTAAAATACTGCTTACCAGCTTCCGAGGTTATCCGCAATTTACGCCGGTACAGTTCAGATACAACCAAACCCAGATCTTTGGCTAGATTCCCTACCACAGATCCCTGTTTCAGCTCCTCCGGGATGCTGTAGCGAGTCTGTCCGTCTATTGTACTCCACAAGAGAAAGAAATGATGCCACCATAGAAACACCTGCCATGCAGGCAATTTGTTCCACATTATTCCTCGTTTCATAAATCCAAGCTTCTTAACTGATTCAGTATAGAAGGTATATGATCCAATGTAGATGCGTCCTCATGCATATCAGAGACAGTCATGCTTTGTGTCTGCATATGCATCCCTCCCCTGTGCAGAACATTGTAACGGTTACGACGCTGAAGCTACTCGGTGAGAGGCAGTAGATCTCTTTGTACAGCTCCGCATTTCATTGGTGGACAGAGCATATCTATTTCCACCAATCCTGGCATCAGTATCTACAGCACAGTGACGTAGAAGTATGAGCCATAACAAGATTATCCTGGTCTGTCATATGAAATCCTTATTACACCAGTCATTAAACAATCTTCTCATCATTTAACGGTATTTAAAATATGAAATAAATATTGACATAAATATAATTAAGAACTCTATATAATATTAAATATTGATAAGTGCTGAATACTAAGATTATCATTCTATAAATGACTGTATGAGTGATCATTATATTATATTATAAATACTCCTAATGCTTTGTGTTAATCCATCATCTCTTCTCTTGCCTGTATGTACCTGCATGCATGCACATGCCTTTGTGGCTGACAAGGCTCTTCGTTGCCTTCCTGTGGCCAGAGAAAGCAAATGCAGCCTACATGCGTCATTACGTCTGCACAGCAAGCCTCAGAGAAAAAAAATCTGTCAGCAGCCAACGTAAAATACCCGTATGGAGGTCTGTAGAGCAAATGAAAAGGGAGGGGGTGAGCGGGTGGCGTAAGAAGGCGTTTACTCCCGTTTTGCTCCCTCTCTGTGTGTCACACACGCGGACAGATAGAGAAAGTATTATATACCATAATTTACCGATCAGTTATACATTTTATGGACAAATCAAATAAAAAAAACAACATGCACCACAATTATGCCATATCCATCCGGCAGCAGACATTATAGACTGGCATATAAAATAATAACAAACCTCTAAAACGTATTAATTAAATGCTTTAAAAAAAATTTAAACTATCCATAACAACATATTTGTATAATTATGAAAATTAAATTCAATAAATAAATACAAGAAATAGTAATCTGGTCTAAATAGAGACAGGCGACAGAGGGAGATGTAGAGAGTCAGTGTGAGAGACAGAGGGAGGGGGAGAGCGCCTGAGCTGATTTCAGCACCACAAGAGTGGACAGCGCCACACAGGCGGCCAACTGCTGCAGCTGCATGCTGCTGCAGAGGCAGACAGCCTCACAGGCTCAGGGAAGACAGCAGGCGGCCAGGAAAACAAAACATAAAACTCCTGACTATTTCTCTTACAGAATACAAGAATAACTACAGGAGTAGACCTGCCAGAATACACCTGAGACCTAATAAAGTGTTTACTGCTGCAAACACAGGACATTAGAATATTAACAGTGAATACAAATTTGAAATAATTTGCTAAAGAATATAGTGTTACATTTCAAATAATCAAGTTTGGTTTTATAAGATATATTATTATGCTACCTTTGTACGTATAGTGTATAAAGTGAAGGAAAAGCAGCATTCAGAGATAATTACATTAAAAATAAATAAATAGGGTTAAATTATGAAATTGGAGATTCTCCAATAAAGACAAATATTTTGACTCAGAATGTAATTTCCAGGGCTGATACTGTCAGCATTCAGAAATACACAAAGTGTAATTCTGATGTTAATATTTGGAAGCACACATGCATTTCATTCACACTTCATGTGAACCCTCAAATCGCACATGCTCATTTTAAGTGTGTTGAGCTCCAGTACAAAGTATTAAAGTTTTACAAACTCAAGTGCTTTTCTTTTCTACCCTCTCTACATCTGTCCATTCACCTATTATCTATACCCACTTATCACGTACAGGTTAAGTGGGTATCATCACACACAGGACAGGAACACAGCTTCCACACTGGGCAGGTCACCTGGCTATCACATTGCTAACACACATCAACAAAGGAGCACAGTGCACCCACAGAGATACAGATGTACATGCATTCTCCACAAAAAAGAGCCAGCTGTGCAGTAGATGATAGTGGATACACAGTGCCACCCCTCAGCTTCATACAGCCGTTGTTCAAAATTAACAGTTAATGCATGATTTAAGTAAGCGCCATAACCTGCATCGGATTAAGTGACAGTGAATGATTACAAAACCAGCAACACATGTAAGTTGTAAAGCAACCAAGAGACCAAAAGTTCATATAGCCAACATACAGTATGTTGAAATACTGTATGTTAAATCAGTTGCACCATATTCTTATGTGGGCTTTGGTTGCATCATAGAAAATGTTTTTTTTGGTCTGTTTTCTAGTAATTTCCTACCTCATTTATACACGGTCGCCCATAAAGATGCAATAATTTTGTTTTCAAACACAATCCTCTGTTAATTGTACTTTCATTTTCATTATAATATCTTTGGATGAGATTGATTAATAAAGTTTTGAGAAGATTTACAATTCATCTGTCAAGAATAAATCACATTGTCAATATTTTATTCTAACTTTAACAGTGTATTTACACTGACTTGCCTGAGAGCATTCTGGAGGCTGCAGTTTATGGTGCTGCTGTATTTTCATAATGGCATGTGTTTCTGTTATTTTGTCCACCTTAAGGGAGTTCAACAGAAGCACAAACTACTCAAAAGGGCTACTTCTTCAAAACAGTTTCAACAAAAACTAAACATTATAATATATACCTTTATTAATGAAGGTAGGACTTACTGCAAGGCTGTCGTACAAGGCTGTATTCAATTTAAGGAGATGCTCCTTATAAAGTGGCAACTGAGAGTATGAAGAAAGCCTTAGAATAAACTACAAGCAAGTACACCAATACAACAAATTACAGACTCAACAATAGAGTTGAATAAAACCTTGCTGGTCTTAAATCGATTGGCACGTGATTAAGTTCAAGCCGATTTCCTCTAATAGGTCAGAATACGGTAGGAAGACTAATAATGTCCCCTTTGTGTCACATGGTTTGCATTTTCTTTGTACTGTTTCTTGTGTTGTATATTCTTTCTTCTGCATTCCAATATTTTATTTAATGACTGTAATGCCATGCTATGTTAGGGACTATATAAAGTGAATCCAGAGCAAAAAAACAAAACAAAAAACACACAGACTAAAGCCCAAGATACACTGCGTGACAGTAAATCACTGAAACTTCATTCAATCCTGGTTTACTTTAACAGCTGGTTTTCTCTGCTAATACTTTCCTTAAATCACATAAGCCTGTTAGTAGGGTGCACTGTCTAGCTTCTTGTTCAAATGTAAATTACTTTGGCACCCTGAAAAAGATGGTATACAGAAACAAAAACACTGATATCCAAATATTCTCATGTTAAATATTACAGTTGAAAAGTTTTACTTACCTTTTGTTACCCAGAGACCAGTATTAACATTCAATTCACATATCTACAGATTGTAAATTATGTTAATTTGATGATTCAGGGCAATTCAATGCAGCACCCCAGTCAGATAAATCAAATCACATTTCAAGCATCAAGCCACTCACACTGTCACACACGACAAAGTTGTCAACAAACCACACACACTCATCGATGCCTGATTGAAGCAATCATCGGTGATGATAGATGTTTTGTAAGTTATGTGAACAGATCTGTCGCTTGTGGAAAATTTAATTAACTGCTTGACTCAGTGCCAATATGTAATGTTTGGACAGTGAAGAACACATCACAGCTATAATGTGTTTGAAGTTTATTAGTGCATGGTGATTTATAGTATGCTGTTCAGTTGTCAGTGTTCATCAGTGCTGTTTTTAGAATAATGAAAGGTTGTACCACTGTGTGTGTTTGATGGCTCTGAACAATATAGATGAAAACTATTTCTTACCTTATTTGGCGAGACAGGATTTAAAACGAGTCAGGGAGGAGACAGGAACAGCAGCAGGCAACAAGGGACACATGGAAGAGAAAAACAAGAGAGAAAGGAAGTCAGTTAGACTGGTGGTCAGCTTACACAGTCTGGCTTTGGGATGTACAGTCAGGAACATACTTACCATGTGGATCACAACAAACAGGGTTGTGATGTATGCGGTGTTTCATAATATGAGTCTGTAATTTCTCTTTATTTTGATTTGATGCTAAATTGTCTCTTATGATTGGATTCACAAAAACAGTGTGTTGTGTGTGCATATTAAAGTTTTAAAATGTAGAAACAATTATTTGTTGTTTAATCTGTATTTGTGTCAGCCTTCACTCAGTATAATAATAAGACGCATATTGTAACCAAATATAAAGACTATGAACACTCTTGTGGCTTATTATTTTGTCATAAAGCAAATAAATACTGTTATATACTACTACTACTACATATATATATATATATATATATATATATATATATTTATTTTATATATTACGTTAATATTGTATTAGAGTTATATGTTCAAAATAATACTGAAGAGGGAATGAGACCTAACCTTCATTGATGAAAAGAGAAAAAATAAAAACAAAGCTGGTTGTGATGTATCAAATTCATTAGGGCTGGGTACCAGACTTTAGGCATGGACCAAATTGCCTCAATACGATCAAGTAATGAAATATGCCTCGTTATTCAATACCAAATTTCAATACTGAAGGAGTAAATCTCATCAACTTCAGTGAGCCAATGAGCATGCAGCATGCTTGAGCTCATACTGCTGGTGATTGGCTGTCTAGTTATGCATCTAAGAGGCATGCAGGGAAAACAGACATTCTGCACAGAAACAGGGCTTTTTTTGCTTTTAAGAAGCTTGACTACAGTTTGTGTCCCTAGGTGTAAAGGAGCTGAAAAATAAAAAATAAAAATTTGGACCTCAATGTATAATGTTTTTGTTAAAATTATTTTTTGTTCAGGAACAGGGATATAAGTCAAGGTATTGGTACCCAGCCCCAAAACTACAGACATTTACAAAAGATGAGAGAACACATTGCCATGTGAGTGTATTTGAGTTTGTAATAGAGAGTGAAAGACAGAAGACAAAGACAAAGAGAGAAGGAGCTTTAGAAAAACTTTGTTTTAGCACTGTGGTCCCTGTAAGGGGTATGATATTATTAGTAAACAAATAAAATAATATTGTTAAGAAAGAGGGGAAGCAGTTCTACCTCAGTGGATAGAGTTGCAGGTCATTGTGGCTGCTTTAACAAAAATATATCCAGTCATCCCTACAGCTTTCACTAAATAGTTGGTGGTATGTTAGATTATGCTACACAATATAGAAACTGGGTACAACAATTAACTTGCCCTTGAAATAGAAGCATCAAAGTACTCTGTTCTGCTAAAGTACAACCACTTTAGCCTAAACCAGAAAATGAATAGTCATTACCAAGATAAAAATGAAAACTTTGGAAACCCAGATGACACCAACAATGTATGACTCACAACCAGAATACTGCACTGCTGCACAAAGCCAGTACCCTCATAGCAACAGCAGGGGGCCTCGAGGCGATGCCCCGAGACAAACCCATGCCTTATTAATGAGATCCTCTGCACTGTGACCCAGTGTTTGTCACAGCTGATGTGTGCATGGGTGTCTTTATGAGAGCAGATTTAACCTCCTAGACAAAACAAAGCAGCAACTGCTTCTATTACTAGTCTGGTTTACTGTGGTTTAAATGATACAGAGGAATGAATATACTTTTTTTGTGCACATGAACATCATTTTAAGTTTTAGTTAAAATTGCAGTGTTGGTCTAAAACACATAAAATAAATAGGTCAACCAGGAAAACAAGCAACACAGAAATAAAAAAGGGAAGGCTGTTGTTCCTTTCAAATTGGTGATTTAAAGTCTGTATATAAGTCAGTACACTCGTTATGGGCACAGGTTTGCGGAAACAGAGGACGGCAAAAGAAATAGGGCAGCGTCAATCAGAACAAATATCAAAAGCAGCCATGATCACCATCTCCCCCTCCCTCTTCTCCATCATCAGCCACCCCAGGTCTGAGGATGCTGCACCTATTTGCCCAAAACAGGGGTGTCTCCTGTCCTCCCAGTACCACCAAATACATAGAGCCATCACAGCTCAGAGCTGCATCTGCTGCTGACCCCCTGTGGCTCAATGAAAAATGGTACAGCCCTGCCAGTGAGTCAGCTTGTTGCTATGGTAACACATCCCACCTCCCCTGCTCGCATCCCACCCTGCTTCCTGTGAGCTGGCAATGGTGATAAAGAAGAGCTATAAAAACAACATCGAGGATAAAGATGAAAACAGAAGAAAGGAAGAGAAATGATGCTCACACACACATTTGTACTATGATGATATGTTGATCACACACAGCACATGATCATGATAAAGAATCTCTTGATAAATGGCTGAAAAGTGAAACAAAGGAGGTATTTCTTCTTGTCATGGCCATGGTGACCTACACAGGGATGAAATGACACTGTATGTTGTGTGATTTCTTTTTATAGACCGAACAAAATGTCCTACACTGAGCAATCTCCCTCTCCCTTTCTCTGTGTCTTTTTCTCTCTCTGCAGCAGAGTGGTGCAGCTGGAGAGGGGGAGGGGAGGGATGCAGAAAATGAGATCAGGAGGAAAAAGGAAGACTGTTGGAAACCCAGAATGACTGCTGAAGAGATTGAGCTACAATTTGACACAATTATAAAGTGATTGAGTGTAATGACAGCAAAACATTTTTTTGTGATTCTAAACAGCCAATTAATATATTAAGAAAGTGACAATGATATGTGGAAGTCATATAATATAACTACAATATAAAACATATAACAATTTGAATTTCATACATCCTGTAAGACTCTGTCCTTCCAAATTACAGACCGTGTGTGGGTTTTATTAGGAGAATCAAACACAGATCATGCCATCCACTGATGTCAAAAAATC
Organism: Centropristis striata; assembly: GCF_030273125.1. Taxonomy (NCBI): domain Eukaryota; kingdom Metazoa; phylum Chordata; class Actinopteri; order Perciformes; family Serranidae; genus Centropristis; species Centropristis striata. Next base: position 29,522,862 of record NC_081528.1, on the reverse strand, counting down.
AGCACTGAGAATATATTTTAGTAAAGTCTGTGTGGATTTGTTTCTGGGTCTTTCTGAGCTTGACACAACTTTGCCATTGCCCCATATTACACAGTTCTAGGTAATCCCGAGTGTAATCCTTCCCAGAGAATCAGCCTGTGCAGAACGTCACACTTCCACCTCTAAGACATCGAGACACATCCAAATGCAACTTCATATGTATATCAGTCATATGTGGTTTACCAGGCTTTATGCATTAAAATATATTACAGTATTCATGTAGTTGCTTTCACTCTCTTCTCTTTGCTTATAAATAAATATGGTGCACAAATCAGTTATTATCCTGCCATCAATCTGATGCACCTGAGGAATGCAATCAAATAGACATCTGTATTATAGTTATCAATAAAACTGCACTACATGTTTGACCAAGCAAAGTACCAATAACTTTTACATAATAATGTACGTACAAGTATTTTTTACTTTTACTTGCCCACTTTACAGAGTAAAAGAGTGCTTCGTTTGTGTCTTATGTTTGTTTTGCAAACACATCTTGTTATGTATGTGTAAGTATATGTAATAAGGTTTTAAATACAAAAGGGGGGTTGGAAGGGGGAAGCTTAAATTGATTTTTCTCTATTGGCCTAAATAATCCACTAAAAAGAAAACAGGTACTCCAAAAAGTTGAAAAAGATGGAGGATAAATTATTTTCCTTCAGGAAAAACACTTGAGCAAAGTGGAAAATGCAAAGTGAAAAAAAGTTCATCCAACAGCGAGCACTAAATGTCTCGGGTCATTTACACCCCAAGAGAAGGCCTTCACCTTTTACTCTGATTTACGATATTTGAAAGGTTACAATTGTGAAATATTGCTCATAACTATAGCACACCATACACCAGCCATAAACAAACAACTGCCTAGTAGGTGATCAGTGTTTCAATGAGACACGATGATGATAGACAAAGTCTGTGTCAACTACAGAATAACTTTGTGTCCCTGAGCAGCGTGGATGTTTTCTGGAGAGGAGCTTGAAGTTTTAGTTCAAGCATGCTCTCTAACTGCTTGTTGAACTAACTGCCTGTAAAGTTCAATCAAGTGCAATCTTTTTTTTCTAAAGCAACAGAACAACAGTCCCAGAGGGACAGGCAACAACAGTCAACATGTGGAGAGAGTATTATGCACTGAAGCTATGTACATATTATTCTCCTGTTCATATCATGCTCAGTGTATTCAGGTCTGTGGGAAATAAGCCATATGCTAAGGTCTCTGATATCAGGGATATCTTGTAAACAAAAATACAATGAGGGGTTATAGTACAAACATTCACCACATCCCCTTTCACACATGGTGCACAGTGTGTGGATGAGCCCCACCGGCATACACATGGGCACACAGCTGCTCACCAGACAGCTTGGAGAGGAAGGCGAGACACTAAAACAAAAGCTTAGGCCTGTGGGAAGCAGGAGCTTCTGCACGCAATTACAGTTTTGTGGTCAGTAACAACTTTAGCAAACTCATGTTTGGGGCTTTGTGTAGGATGAGGGCTGCATGGTAGGTTTCTTAAACAAGAGAAAGATAAAGCAACAACACGCTGAAGGGATACTGGGTATAAGCAGGCGGAACTATTTAGCTACTTGAAAAAAGGTTTCTGTGAGCTTTGACCCCTAAGGAGACACTGGCCAAAAGAATTTATGGTACTCAGTAAAATCCTTCACCCTTAACAAACCTGAGAAAATGAGACATACTGGTTTAAACACAGTTGAAACAGGTAAAGCAGACACAGATGTGGGTTGATAATGATGACAGACTGCTTCTAGCGGCTATGGGGGTGAATACAATTAACCTACGTTTCTACCTTGTAGTTTGTCAACTTTTATTTTCACACGCACACACCCTGCATCCTGCAGACTCTACTGCAAAAACACATAAACCACCCAGAGAGACCAGACGAGGCACATTAGTTGATCTAATGCTTCCTCTGAAACGGGACACAAATGAGCAAACATAACTGAAGACAGACTACCCACAACCACATCATACAAGCATTTAGTCATTACTCATGCATCGAGCTGGAATATTTAATTATGCTTTATGGGCCCTCTATCTAAAGACAAGTGCAGATATCAAACACACATGCATTTTCCTCACAACAGATATCATTATAATAATTGGGTTTTTTTCTACTCAGTGCACCAAATCGTAATTTTTGAAAAACAACACACAGCTTTCATATTCAGTACATTATGTAAACCCTGACAGGTGGAAACTCATAAGGAGGTCTGTCATGTGTGACTCATAGCAGTCTACGTGGCGCTAATTAAAATCATTCTTTACTGGCTTTTGTGGACAGCTAAATTATAATATAGTATTCCTCTGCTCTAATTTCTGACACCCCACTGTCATTTGTTATATAACTAATGTAGACCTCTCCCTCTCCCTCAGTCTCTGTTTCCCTGTCTCTCTTGTCCTCTCTTTCTTTATATTTTATCAAGAAATATCTCACTCTGTCCATGTCCTTTACAGGGAGTCAGTAAAAGGAACTATTTACCACATAAGACTGTCCTGAGCCCTCTATTTCAGCAGACAAAGAGGGCTGCAGATTAAAATGGCTGCCGTACATCACTAACACGAATGCTGCACAGGGATGGTAGAGACTGTGCCGGCTACCACGTGCCTCTTCCCCTCCCCCGCTGCCTCTCTCTTCCTCTCCATCACACTGCTTTCCTCCCTCCTTCTCAATCTTACCAGCACCAGAAATGTCTGTTTCCTCTTCCCTTAAACCAGATTTTAAAACACTTCATCAATATTATAATGACGCTCTTTGCATTTTTCTTATCGATTTGCATTTTTGTGTGATTTGCATTACCTGCCTTTGTTATAGTTTGCTTTAATCTGTATGCGTGTTTTCTCTGTGTGTAGCCCTATGCCCATGGCTGCATCGTGTTATGAAGGGAATTAGGTCAGTGAAAATGTAGTGCACTGCGTGGTTGAGTGTTTCTATGCAGAAGCAATCTGTAGCTATGTTTTAGCAGGGATGAAGCCCAGAATCTCCTTTTCTTTACTGTAGGTCCTGTATAATTCTCTCACACATCCAGTATCTAAAATCAGTCTGTATAAGGAGGAAGGGATCCAAACTTAACTTAACATATTTTCACTTGGTCTGTCTGCACATAACACCAGATTTCAATGCACTATCTTGCATATGATAAGCAATATTATGACAATTTAATTAAGGTGAAAAATGTTGCAAAAACTATTTTATGAACAATGCAGTGTCATGAAGCAAAAGAAAAAGTATCTGACACAGTGTTATGGTTGTTGTTGTGCCAAACAACAACAACCACAACAACAACAACATATATGAACCACAAAGGTAAACACAGGTGATGGAACAGTGATGGAGTATATGCAATAAGTATTTGAAACAGTAATATGTTCATTTTGAAATGCAAATATGGGAGAATCAGACATTGATAATATTTCAGTTATATTTCTTGATTTACTGGGTAACTTAAATATTTTATGTTTTGGGGACACAATTGGTAATGTAGAGAGATACTTGCCTAAACAGAAAAACAGATGTTCAATATAATATCAAGTTAATTTCCCACTATCCTGACACAATTTTAAATGCAATTATACCCAGATGTAAATATGTTTAATGTTACATCCAGCCACAAGATAAATTGTGAGGTTAAAGGGAACTAAATATTTGTCCACTACTCTTGGCACACTAGGGACACTGAGTAGACCTTTCAGTGAATATCCACCATGTACAGTAACAGACCTATCCAAATAGTGAGTCAGTGAACAAACAAAGAAAAACTAGAATGCTTTTTAAAGACACAAGGAAGAGGTTGATCTCACCTCTGTGAGCATATTCTCTGACTCTGTTTTATGCCTTGGCACAGTCCTGGTAGCAGTATGGTCAACATTCAGAGTGCTCTGACTGAAGGGTCGGGAGCACTTGATGTCACTCTTCCTGGAGTCAGTAGTTCCGTACACCTCATAACTGAAAGCCTGCTTCAACGTACCAGTACCTCCTACGTCAGCATAAAGGGGCGGGTAATACGGAATTACAGGAAGATTCCCATTGGATTGATAAAACAAACGCTCGCGTCTCCACCTGTAGATTTTCACTGAGATAATAACCACTAAACACGTGATGAAGAGGAAGGAAACTACAGCCAAAGCCAACACTAAGTAAAAAGTCAGGTTGTCATTGTACTCCTTGTCGTGTGTAAAGTCAGTGAACTCAGACAGCACTTCAGGGAAGCTGTCCGCCACCGCCACGTTAACAATGACTGTAGCTGAACGAGAGGGCTGCCCGTTGTCCTCCACTATAACACTCAGTCTTTGTTTCACAGCATCTTTATCAGTCACTTGGCGGATAGTTCTTATTTCTCCATTCTGTAAGCCCACTTCAAACAGCGCCCTGTCTGTGGCTTTCTGCAGTTTATAGGTGAGCCAGGCATTCTGTCCAGAGTCCACATCAACAGCCACCACTTTAGTCACCAGATAGCCCACATCTGCTGAACGAGGCACCATTTCAGCCACCAGAGAGCCTCCAGTCTGGACTGGGTACAGGACCTGAGGAGGGTTGTCGTTCTGGTCCTGGACCATTATTTTCACAGTCACATTGCTACTGAGTGGAGGGGAGCCTCCATCCTGAGCTTTGACACGAATGTGGAACTCTTTTGTTTGCTCATAGTCAAATGAACGCACAGCAAGAATCTCTCCACTCTCTGCATTTACTGAGAAATAAGCAGAGGCTGACATCCCATTAAGTTGGCTATCTTCAAGGAAATAGGAAATGCGCGCATTGTTCCCTGAGTCTTTGTCACTGGCTTTGACAGAGAGGAGTGACATGCCAGGTGAATTATTTTCAGTGATGAAAGCGGTGCTAAATGGTTGTGGGAACATCGGGGCGTGGTCGTTAACGTCGGATATTCTTAAATGTATTGTTTTGTTTGTGGAATAAGGCGGGGAACCCTCATCCATTGCTGTTATTGTGATATTATATTCAGGAACCGTTTCACGATCCAAAACATCATCAGACATCAGGCTGTAAAAATTAGTCGATGCTAATTTGATTTTGAACGGTAAATCTTTGCTAATAAAACACTTAACTTGGCCATTTTTATCTGAGTCCAAGTCTTTGATATTGAGCATAGCTATGACAGTATCTGGAGCCGCATTCTCTGGTATGGGGTTGGAGAGGGAAATTATGCTAATGACAGGGGCATTATCATTTAGGTCGGTTACTTCAATTAGCACCTTGCTCGTGTCTGTCAGCCCTCCTTTGTCAGTAGCTTCGATATTAATTTCATAATGTTTAGCTTTTTCATAATCTAACACACCAACTACGGTCATTTCCCCAGTGTGTGGATCCATATTAAACAGGGATGAGGCAGTATCGGTATGTTGGGAGAAAGAATACACTACTTCATCGTTTGCTCCTTTATCATTATCCGTGGCACTGACTCTTAGAATAACAGTGCCCCTTGAAGCGTTCTCAGGAACGGTAACTCTGTAAATAGCCTGGCTAAAAACCGGTGCATTGTCATTTGCATCCAGAACAACGACATTTATTTTAACAGAACCTGATTTCTGAGGATTCCCACCGTCGAATGCTGTCAGAGTTAATTTATGCTCTTCTTGTTTTTCTCTGTCAAGCGACGTGTGGAGAACCATTTCAATATATTTTGTTCCATCAGGCCGAGAAACAACATTTAATTTGAAATTATCTGTAGGGTTGAGTTTGTATGTCTGAATGGTGTTATGTGCTACATCGGGATCTCTGGCACTCTCAAGCGAATAGCGAGCCCCTGGTGAGGCAGATTCAATAACCTGGAAACTGTATTCCTTTTTGGAAAACAACGGAGCATTATCATTAATATCTGTAATCTCTACATCAATCCGATGCAACTCCATTGGATTTTCTAGGATGATTTGGAAATGAAGAGAACAGGGAGACACTTGCTCGCACAATTCTTCTCTGTCTATTCGTTTAGCCACGACCAAACTTCCCTTATCTGCATTCAGACCAATGTACTCACTGCCGTCCTCGGTAAATATCCGAGCACGTCCGGATTTCAGCCGTTTAACATCCAAGCCTAAATCCTGAATGATATTCCCGACAACGGAGCCCGTCGACATCTCCTCGGGTATAGAATAACGGACCTGTCCCAGAGCCATTTCTGCGACGCAAACACAGAGAAGCAGCGGCCACCATGAACACAATTTTCTTCCGAGCACACAACAAAGAACAGCCATCATAACGAGAGCCTTTGGAGAATCCGAATGGAAAAACAAAACCACCGAGTCAAAATCAGTCCAAATAATCGATCATATGTTCATTGCTGACTGTTGTGCGTCTGGCTTTATCAGCCTATAGTTCCGAATAAAATACAGCTCTAATAACGCAGCAGTCAGACGAGGGAGGACTTCACTCATGAAAAGAGTCTAATTTTCCTCACACTAACCAACAGCGGCACTTAGGGACGTGAAAAGAAACTGCAGAAATAGCTATATGAAAACGGATTGATAAAGTATTACTTGCACAAAGTAGAAACAGACAGAAATACAGACATATATATATATATATATATATATATATATATATAAAATGTTATTTTTGTTTCCAAAGTTGAATAGCTTCCATAACAGACAATGCTATGATTATTCACTGTGGTAAGTAAAAAGAGATAGATAGGTACTGTGTGGTACTGATGTGTCTCTGTCCATGGTACTGGACATTAGAAGTGGCCGCAGTCTGGTTTGATTATGAATCCTAACCTCCAGAGGAGAGTCTGGTTCATCCAGGATGCTCTTCTCACTCTGTATCCGCTGCATCGTCCCTGTAGAACTGGGGTCCATTATCAGCACGTTCTGACTACCGGCTCTGCCGAACTTACAGTCACTCTTTCTGGAGTCAGTCGTCCTGCACACCTCGTAATTGTACACGTGTTGGAGAGTCCCTGTCCCCAAAGTGTCTGAGTAACGTGGTGGATAATATGGAATCACAGGCAGGCTGGAGTGATACAGGATGCGAGACTGTCTCCATCTGTAGATTTTCACTGAGATAATAACCACTAAACACGTGATGAAGAGGAAGGAAACTACAGCCAAAGCCAACACTAAGTAAAAAGTCAGGTTGTCATTGTACTCCTTGTCGTGTGTAAAGTCAGTGAACTCAGACAGCACTTCAGGGAAGCTGTCCGCCACCGCCACGTTAACAATGACTGTAGCTGAACGAGAGGGCTGCCCGTTGTCCTCCACTATAACACTCAGTCTTTGTTTCACAGCATCTTTATCAGTCACTTGGCGGATAGTTCTTATTTCTCCATTCTGTAAGCCCACTTCAAACAGCGCCCTGTCTGTGGCTTTCTGCAGTTTATAGGAGAGCCAGGCATTCTGTCCAGAGTCCACATCAACAGCCACCACTTTAGTCACCAGATAGCCCACATCTGCTGAACGAGGCACCATTTCAGCCACCAGAGAGCCTCCAGTCTGGACTGGGTACAGGACCTGAGGAGGGTTGTCGTTCTGGTCCTGGATCATTAGTTTCACAGTCACATTGCTATTGAGTGGAGGGGAGCCTCCATCCTGAGCTTTGACACGGAACTGGAAGTCTTTGATCTGCTCGTAGTCAAAAGAGCGCACTGCATGGATGACTCCACTATCAGCACTAACGGACACATATGAGGAGACTGGCACTCCGTTAACAGAGGAGTCCTCCAGTATGTAAGAAACACGGGCATTCTGGTTCCAGTCAGCGTCTCTGGCTCTCACTGTGAATATAGAGAGGCCTGGTGTGTTGTTTTCTACAATGTAGGCCTCATATGAGCTCCTCTCAAAGACAGGCGCGTTATCATTCACATCAGAGATCTGTAAGGTGAGAGTGACGCTGCTGGAGAGGGAGGGCACTCCCTCATCAGAGCAGGTCACTGTTATGTTATACTGAGAAGCGATCTCTCTGTCTAATCCACTTTCTGTAATTAAACTGTAGAAATCATTGGTTGTAGACTTCATGACAAAAGGAATATCATTATTTATATTGCATTGGACCTTGCCATTTTCACCTGAATCTGCGTCCTCAATATTTATCATGGTCACAACAGTGCTAGGTTTGGCATCTTCTGATATCACGTTTGATTTTGACATTATATGGATATCAGGTTTGTTGTCATTCATGTCAATGACGTCGATCATAACTTTACACGAGTCAACTAGTCCTCCATCATCACTTGCACGAATGTTTATCTGAAATGTTCGAGCTTTTTCATAGTCAACATTTCCTTTCAGCCGAATTTCACCACTTTCATCATTTATTTCAAATAAGCCTCGAGCATGATCTAAAATACTCGAAATAGAATATGTTATTTTTCCATTAGATCCATGATCTGCATCTGTTGCAGTAACTGTCACTACAACTGTTCCTAACGGTGCATTTTCTTTTATAGATGCCTTATAAATAGGTTGCGTAAAAACAGGAGCATTGTCATTAACGTCTAAAACGGTGATGAGAATCTGCATTGTTCCTGACATCTGCGGCTCTCCTCCATCCACCGCCGTCAGAACTAAAGAAAGATGCTCATTTTTTTCTCTGTCAAGAGGTTTCTCTAGGACCATTTCGACGTTTTTCGTCCCATCTGCTTGATCTTGTAATTTAACAATAAAATTCTCTGTCGGTTCGAGTTTATATGTTTGCAAACCATTTGAGCCTACATCAGGATCAACTGCCCTATCTAATATGAATTTAGCCCCACTAACAGCGGATTCACTGATTTTAAATTTGACGTCGTTCTTTTCGAAGGATGGAGGGTTATCATTAACATCTGTGATCTCAATGGTAACACTGTAAAATTCCATCGGATTCTCTAAAATAATCTGAAAATGTAGTGCACAAGGCGTCGTTTGTCCACAGAGCGCCTCTCTGTCTATCCTGTCTTTGATGAGGAGGACTCCTCTGTCGTTATTCAGCTCAATAAATTCGCCACTGTCTCGGGTAAAAATACGAGCTTTTCCCGATTTTAGTCTTTTAACATCTAAGCCAAAATCCCTTGCCATGTTGCCAACTAGAGAGCCTTTAGGCATTTCCTCGGGAATAGAGTAACTGACCTGTCCGACCACCGAGCTGAGAGAGAGGACCGAGAAAAACAACAGTACTTGCCCTCTCATTGTTCTACCAGACGCTATTCCAGTGTAGTCCAAGTATGGCTTTTGAAATTTTTGCCCTCCGATTTTTTTTCAGTCAGAACTGGTTTTCAAAGCATATTTCCCAACACGAAAAACAATATTTCCTTTCCGTTTCTCCGGTAATGTCCAGGCGGTATATGCTCTGCTTCTGTCTCTTCCTCTCTCTAAAATAAAGAAATGGTGGGAGGTACAATGAGTCTGCGCTAAATCTAATACAGACTGGCCGACAGCGGCACTCAGAGTTCATAGAGGAAAATTGCATGTGAATTGTGCTAAAAAAAACCCTGATAAGCCCTGGTTAAATAAGCAAAACAGCAAGGAAAAACACACACTTCTTCTGTAAGTAGCTGTATTGTTTGATGCTACACGCTTTTAACAAATAACTTGGAACCTAATTGAGCAACATAGGGTGCAAATGTTTGAAACAATTAATTGTATGAAACATGACAGCCATTTAAAGAGATACGGAAAATGTAACTCGAAAAAATACATGGTTGAATTATGTTATCATTTCGCTCTCCAAGGTGCTGAAAGTAAGATGGGACTGATTTAAAACGTGGTTCCAATGAATGAAGAGAGAGCTAATAAATTCTAACCTCCAGAGGAGAGTCTGGTTCATCCAGGATGCTCTTCTCACTCTGTATCCGCTGCATCGTCCCTGTAGAACTGGGGTCCATTATCAGCACGTTCTGACTACCGGCTCTGCCGAACTTACAGTCACTCTTTCTGGAGTCAGTCGTCCTGCACACCTCGTAATTGTACACGTGTTGGAGAGTCCCTGTCCCCAAAGTGTCTGAGTAACGTGGTGGATAATATGGAATCACAGGCAGGCTGGAGTGATACAGGATGCGAGACTGTCTCCATCTGTAGATTTTCACTGAGATAATAACCACTAAACACGTGATGAAGAGGAAGGAGACTACAGCCAAAGCCAACACTAAGTAAAAAGTCAGGTTGTCATTGTACTCCTTGTCGTGTGTAAAGTCAGTGAACTCAGACAGCACTTCAGGGAAGCTGTCCGCCACCGCCACGTTAACAATGACTGTAGCTGAACGAGAGGGCTGCCCGTTGTCCTCCACTATAACACTCAGTCTTTGTTTCACAGCATCTTTATCAGTCACTTGGCGGATAGTTCTTATTTCTCCATTCTGTAAGCCCACTTCAAACAGCGCCCTGTCTGTGGCTTTCTGCAGTTTATAGGAGAGCCAGGCATTCTGTCCAGAGTCCACATCAACAGCCACCACTTTAGTCACCAGATAGCCCACATCTGCTGAACGAGGCACCATTTCAGCCACCAGAGAGCCTCCAGTCTGGACTGGGTACAGGACCTGAGGAGGGTTGTCGTTCTGGTCCTGGATCATTAGTTTCACAGTCACATTGCTACTGAGTGGAGGGGAGCCTCCATCCTGAGCTTTGACGCGGAACTGGAAGTCTTTGATCTGCTCGTAGTCAAAAGAGCGCACTGCATGGATGACTCCACTATCAGCACTAACGGACACATATGAGGAGACTGGCACTCCGTTAACAGAGGAGTCCTCCAGTATGTAAGAAACACGGGCATTCTGGTTCCAGTCAGCGTCTCTGGCTCTCACTGTGAATATAGAGAGGCCTGGTGTGTTGTTTTCTACAATGTAGGCCTCATATGAGCTCCTCTCAAAGACAGGCGCGTTATCATTCACATCAGAGATCTGTAAGGTGAGAGTGACGCTGCTGGAGAGGGAGGGCACTCCCTCATCAGAGCAGGTCACTGTTATATTATACTCAGATGCTCTCTCTCTGTCCAACTCCCCGTCTGTAAGGAGGCTATAGAAATTATTTGATGTGGACTTTAATATAAAGTATATGTTATCAATGATGGAGCATTCCACTTTACCGTTCTCTCCTGAGTCTGCATCCTCAACATTTATCATTGTTACTACAGTGTTAGTCTTAGCATCTTCAGATATCACATTTGATTTGGACATAATGTGAATATCGGGGTTGTTGTCATTTATGTCTAATACATCTACTATCACTTTACAAGAACCAGTTAGTCCACCGCCATCATTTGCACGAATATTTATTTGAAAGTTTCTCGCCTTTTCATAGTCAAGTTTCCCCACTAAAGTAATGTCTCCACTTTCTTTGTTTACTTCAAACATTCTACGGGCGTGATCTAGAGTACTTGCAATTGAATACGTTATTCTACTGTTAGAGCCACTATCTGCATCTGTCGCAGTGACTGTCAATACGACCGTTCCTACTGGTGCATTTTCGTTTATAGATGCTTTATAAATAGGCTGAGTAAAAACTGGAGAATTATCATTAGCGTCCAACACGGTGATGTGAATTTGCATTGTTCCTGACATCTGCGGCTCTCCTCCATCCACCGCCGTTAGAACAAGAGACAAATGATCGTTTTTCTCTCTATCCAGCGGTGTATGCAAGACCATCTCCACATTTTTACTCGTATCGATTTGATTATTCATTTTGAGAGAGAATGCATCTGTTGGTTTAAGGACATAGGTTTTTAAGCCATTGTCGCCTACATCTAGATCAATAGCCCTGTCTAAAATAAATGTTGTACCACTCAGCGTCGACTCGCTGATATTGAAGTGTACGTTGTTTGTTTCAAAGGTTGGAGGATTGTCATTGACATCTGTGATCTCGATATTAATACTGTAGAATTCCATCGGATTCTCTAATATGATCTGACAATGCAAAGCACAGGGCGTCGTTTGTCCGCAAAGCGCCTCTCGGTCTATTTTTTCTTTTATAAGGAGGACTCCTCTGTCTCTGTTTAGCTCAATGTACTCAGCGCTATCACGTGTAAAAACTCGAGCCTTTCCGGTTTTCAATCTTTTTACTTCCAAACCTAAATCCTGAGCAATGTTACCAACCACAGACCCTTTCCCCATTTCCTCGGGAATAGAGTAGCTGACCTGTCCGAGCACTGTGCTGAGGGAGAGGACCGAGATAAACAACAGTACTTGCCGTGCCATTGTTATATCCGACATCGTCTTTGCAGTGAGTCCTTATGTAAACGTTTTAGTCCTCCTTTAAATTTGTTTAGCATCCATCCATTGCAAAAATATGGAATTAGAATTCCCTCAAGGCAGATGAAAATAGCGGAACAATTTCTCCCTTTCAGTTCTGTTGGATCCCCGCGTGTGCTTTACTGAATCTACCCTTCTGTCTCCGAGCTCAAACGTACGGAAAGGATGGGAGGTACTATTGCGCATCTGATGTAAAACTGATACATACTGGTCAACAGCGTCGCTCTGAGTTCAAAGTCAAAATTACACGAGAAAAGCTCCTACCAACCTTATGAGTAATGTTCAGACGGTGTTGAAATGTCTGAAATAACAATGATTTTAACAAAAGAAACCACACATACCGAGAGAAAAATGTGTTTACACTACAGAAATGAGAGCAATGGGAGCGCAGTTTTTAGAAGGGGAAAAAAGTAAGAGACTTTAACTCTTTTCGTTACAAATAGGCTGTCTGCTGAATCTAGAGGGAGACAGGGCGAGAGGAAGAGATCATCATAAAAATATTTACAGTTTCAGCATGTTTCCCACTGAAACTTAGAAACAATGTAAAGGATAGGGAACAAAAAAAATATTTTGAATGATAACTAACATCTAGTAAGATTTGACCGTTACAGAAAAAGCCTTGTTGAGGTCGCAAACAATGTCTCTGTCCATGGTGCTGACTGCAGACTGATTATGAACGACAACTGTTAACAACTTCATATATAATAAAGGGTATACACATGGAAATAATTTACGAATGAAATGAACCTCCAAACAACCAACATCAATAGATAGGTATAAAGCTATATAGCGATATCACTGGATAGATGGATAGATTGATGAATGGGTAGATGGAAAGATGGATAGATAGATAGATAGATAGATAGATAGATAGATAGATAGATAGATAGATAGATAGATAGATAGATAAATAGATAGATAGATACTTATGATGGCGTGTCTCTGTCCATGGTACTGGACATTACAAGTGACCGTGGCTTGCTTTTACTGCAAATTCTAACCTCTAGAGGAGAGTCTGGTTCATCCAGGATGCTCTTCTCACTCTGTATCCGCTGCATCGTCCCTGTAGAACTGGGGTCCATTATGAGCACGTTCTGACTACCGGCTCTGCCGAACTTACAGTCACTCTTTCTGGAGTCAGTCGTCCTGCACACCTCGTAATTGTACACGTGTTGGAGAGTCCCTGTCCCCAAAGTGTCTGAGTAACGTGGTGGATAATATGGAATCACAGGCAGGCTGGAGTGATACAGGATGCGAGACTGTCTCCATCTGTAGATTTTCACTGAGATAATAACCACTAAACACGTGATGAAGAGGAAGGAAACTACAGCCAAAGCCAACACTAAGTAAAAAGTCAGGTTGTCATTGTACTCCTTGTCGTGTGTAAAGTCAGTGAACTCAGACAGCACTTCAGGGAAGCTGTCCGCCACCGCCACGTTAACAATGACTGTAGCTGAACGAGAGGGCTGCCCGTTGTCCTCCACTATAACACTCAGTCTTTGTTTCACAGCATCTTTATCAGTCACTTGGCGGATAGTTCTTATTTCTCCATTCTGTAAGCCCACTTCAAACAGCGCCCTGTCTGTGGCTTTCTGCAGTTTATAGGAGAGCCAGGCATTCTGTCCAGAGTCCACATCAACAGCCACCACTTTAGTCACCAGATAGCCCACATCTGCTGAACGAGGCACCATTTCAGCCACCAGAGAGCCTCCAGTCTGGACTGGGTACAGGACCTGAGGAGGGTTGTCGTTCTGGTCCTGGATCATTAGTTTCACAGTCACATTGCTACTGAGTGGAGGGGAGCCTCCATCCTGAGCTTTGACGCGGAACTGGAAGTCTTTGATCTGCTCGTAGTCAAAAGAGCGCACTGCATGGATGACTCCACTATCAGCACTAACGGACACATATGAGGAGACTGGCACTCCGTTAACAGAGGAGTCCTCCAGTATGTAAGAAACACGGGCATTCTGGTTCCAGTCAGCGTCTCTGGCTCTCACTGTGAATATAGAGAGGCCTGGTGTGTTGTTTTCTACAATGTAGGCCTCATATGAGCTCCTCTCAAAGACAGGCGCGTTATCATTCACATCAGAGATCTGTAAGGTGACAGTGACGCTGCTGGAGAGGGAGGGCACTCCCTCATCAGAGCAGGTCACTGTTATGTTATACTGAGAAGCGATCTCTCTGTCTAAATCACTGTCTGTCACTAAACTATAGAAATTATTTGATGTCGATTTCAAAACAAAAGGAATATTATCATTTATAAAACACTGAACTTTACCATTTTCACCTGAGTCTGGATCTTGGATGTTAATCATTGTAACGACTGTGTTGGGGTTTGCACTCTCTGATATAATAGTTGATTTAGACATGATTTTAATCATAGGCTCATTGTCATTTATATCAACGACATCGACAATTATTTTACAAGAATCAGTCAGTCCTCCGTTATCCCTTGCGCGTACATTGATCTGAAAATTTCGTTTCTTTTCATAATCCAAACGTCCAATCAATCTAACCTCACCGCTGTCCTCATTTATTTCAAACATATGCCTGACGTCATCTAAAGTGTTGGTGATTGAATACGTTATCTTACCATTTAATCCATGATCGGCATCTGACGCACTGACGGTGGTCACAATCGTGCCTTTTGCAGCATTTTCAGCGACAGTGCCTTTGTATATCGGCTGTGTAAAAACAGGTGCATTGTCATTGGCATCTAACACAGTGATGAGAATCTGCATTGTTCCTGACATCTGTGGCTCTCCTCCATCTACGGCCGTCAACGCCAAAGACATGAGCTCATTTTTCTCTCTGTCTAGTGGTTTTTGTAAGACCATCTCCACATTCTTTGTACCATCGGGTTGGCTGTGCAGTTTGAGTACAAAATTATCACTTGGTTTGAGTATGTAGCTTTGGAGAGTGTTTACACCTACATCCAAATCCACAGCCCTTTCTAAATCAAATTTAGCACCAACAACCGCAGACTCGCTAATTATGAATTTAATTTCGTGCTTTTCAAAAGTAGGTGCATTGTCGTTAATATCTGTAATTTCAACTGTTACACTGTAGAATTCCATGGGATTCTCTAACACAATCTGAAAATGTACAGCACATGGTGTCGTATCACCGCACAACGCCTCTCTGTCTATTCTCTCTTTAATAAGGAGGACTCCCCGTTCGCTGTTCAGCTCGATGTACTCTCTGCTATCACCAGAATAAACACGAGCGTTACCCAACTTCAGTCGTTTAACGTCTAAACCTAAATCCTGAGCTATATTACCAACCAAAGAGCCTGTCGCCATCTCCTCCGGAATTGAGTAACTGACCTGCCCGAGGACTGAACTCAGAGAGAGGATCGAAATAAACACCAGTACTTGCCGTCTCATTGTTTGAAATGACAGAGGCAAAAAGAAACAGTAACCTCGTAAAATCCGTCAGAAAGATGAACAAGCATTCGAAAAAAAAGAAAAAAATGATGAACCAACAACAATCCTCAAATTTGAAGCAAGAAATTGGCAGTTGTGCCTCGTCGTGTATATCCGTTCATCGACAGAAGACAATGCGATCTGCGCCTGCCCCTTCTCTCTGAAGCATCGAAATGAAGAGGCGGTGCTGCTGTAAATATACGACAACTGCAACAGACTAGGCAACAGCGGCCCATTGAGTTCAGAAAGCAAAACTGCAGAAAATGTGTTGTGAAATGTGAAAGGTGATGAAGCTGGGAAAATAAAGTATAAATGTTCAGATTAAATTGTGATATGATCTATTCCTTAATAAATGCGAACTTAATTAAAATACAATCTTAATATGTGAAGTAATATTTCAAAAGATATCGACATTCAAAGCACGGGGTGTAAACATTGACCATCAATCAATCACACTGAATAACATGCATGTATAAATGATCCATGTTGCTCTCCAAGGTGCTGAAAAGGGCACCAAAGAATATACCAAGATGCTGACGCATTCGATTAAAGAATTTTGTAGTAACGAGGGCGGTCATGTGTGATGTAAATCCTTTCTAACCTCCAGAGGAGAGTCTGGCTCATCCAGGATGCTCTTCTCACTCTGTATCCGCTGCATCGTCCCTGTAGAACTGGGATCCATTATCAGCACGTTCTGACTTCCGGCTCTGCCGAACTTACAGTCACTCTTTCTGGAGTCAGTCGTCTTGCACACCTCGTAATTGTACACGTGTTGGAGAGTCCCTGTCCCCAAAGTGTCTGAGTAACGTGGTGGATAATATGGAATCACAGGCAGGCTGGAGTGATACAGGATGCGAGACTGTCTCCATCTGTAGATTTTCACTGAGATAATAACCACTAAACACGTGATGAAGAGGAAGGAAACTACAGCCAAAGCCAACACTAAGTAAAAAGTCAGGTTGTCATTGTACTCCTTGTCGTGTGTAAAGTCAGTAAACTCAGACAGCACTTCAGGGAAGCTGTCCGCCACCGCCACGTTAACAACGACTGTAGCTGAACGAGAGGGCTGCCCGTTGTCCTCCACTATAACACTCAGTCTTTGTTTCACAGCATCTTTATCAGTCACTTGGCGGATAGTTCTTATTTCTCCATTCTGTAAGCCCACTTCAAACAGCGCCCTGTCTGTGGCTTTCTGCAGTTTATAGGAGAGCCAGGCATTCTGTCCAGAGTCCACATCAACAGCCACCACTTTAGTCACCAGATAGCCCACATCTGCTGAACGAGGCACCATTTCAGCCACCAGAGAGCCTCCAGTCTGGACTGGGTACAGGACCTGAGGAGGGTTGTCGTTCTGGTCCTGGATCATTAGTTTCACAGTCACATTGCTACTGAGTGGAGGGGAGCCTCCATCCTGAGCTTTGACGCGGAACTGGAAGTCTTTGATCTGCTCGTAGTCAAAAGAGCGCACTGCATGGATGACTCCACTATCAGCACTAACGGACACATATGAGGAGACTGGCACTCCGTTAACAGAGGAGTCCTCCAGTATGTAAGAAACACGGGCATTCTGGTTCCAGTCAGCGTCTCTGGCTTTCACTGTGAATATAGAGAGGCCTGGTGTGTTGTTTTCTACAATGTAGGCCTCATATGAGCTCCTCTCAAAGACAGGCGCGTTATCATTCACATCAGAGATCTGTAAGGTGAGAGTGACGCTGCTGGAGAGGGAGGGCACTCCCTCATCAGAGCAGGTCACTGTTATGTTATACTGAGAAGCGATCTCTCTGTCTAAATCACTGTCTATCACCATGCTATAGAAATTACTAGATGTAGGCGTAATTGTAAATGGTATATTTTTATTAATTGAACATAGAACCTTTCCGTTTTCTTCAGAATCAGGATCATTTACACTCATTACAGCTACCACGGTGTTGGGAGGCGAATCTTCTCCTATCGAAGTAGATGATGAAATCATATTAATAACGGGACTATTGTCATTAATGTCACCTACATCAATAACCACTTTGCTTGAATCAGATAAGCCACCTCGGTCAACTGCCTCTATATCAATCTCATACTTTTTGGCTTTTTCATAATCAATAGGCCCATTTAATATGAGAAGACCATCTTCAGTAACGTGGAATAATTTTGAAATGCTCCTCATGCTATTTCCAATAACGTAGCTAACCTCTCCATTCGAGCCTTTGTCTGCATCTGAGGCACTCACTTTTGTAATGAGTGTTCCTGTAGGGGAGTTTTCTTTTACGTTTGCTTTGTAAATGTTCTGTGTAAAAACAGGAGCGTTATCATTAGCGTCTAATACAGTTACATGGATCTGCAGAGTCCCCGACCTCTGCGGTTCTCCTCCATCCACAGCCGTTAACAACAATGATGCAAATTCCTGTTTCTCTCTGTCCAGAGGTTTCTGTAAAATCATTTCCACTTTTTTTCCGCCATCAGACTGACTATGCAATTTCAACATAAAATTATCATTGGGCTTCAATGTATAGCTCTGAAGACCATTCAGTCCTATATCCAGGTCTATCGCTTTCTCCAGCATGAACTTAGAGCCGATAACGGCAGACTCGCTTATTTCAAATCTTCTCTCCTCCTTTTCGAATACGGGAGCGTTGTCATTAATATCTGTGATTTCGACGGTAATCGGGAATATTTCTATCGGGTTTTCTAAGGCAATTTGAAAATGCAAAGCGCAAGGCGTTGTCTGACCACAGAGAGCTTCGCGGTCTATTCTCTCTTTAATCGTGAGGAGTCCTTTTTCCTTGTTAAGCTGAATGTGTCCTACACTGTCTCCCGTGTGAATGCGAGCTTTACCCGCTTGTAGTCGTTTAACATCCAACCCTAAATCCTGAGCTATGTTGCCGACCAATGAGCCTTTGGACATCTCCTCGGGAATAGAGTAGCTGACTTGGCCGAGCGCTGAATTGAGACACAGGACCGAGAAAAACAACAGTACTTGCCGTCTCATTGTTCTGTCAGGCATATCCGTCGAACAAAACTAACGTGTTCTCCTCCCTTTTTGCAATCAGCCTCACAATGAAAAAAAATAAATCCCGGAGTGTCTGATAAATCAACAATAGACAATCAAATTCCAATTTGATATTCCGTGCATGGTATTTCTTCGATCATCGCCTGTGCGTTATGCTTCTGAGCCCGTCTCCCTTGTGAGAGAACAGGGGCTGTCCTTGTATATAAATATAAATGTAAACGGCAAGACGCTGGTCAACAGCGGCCCACTGAGTTCACAACACGAAATTACACAAGTTAAAGAAAAAAACACAATACTGTGGCCTCTGTTGTTACGTCTATTGCTGCAACACCAGGCACGTGCGATAGGTAAGGTTTTATAGGCAAATTGATGCTAAACAGCACAATATTTTCCCGGAAAAATGACAAATAACACTGGCCCAATGTGAAGATAATCATCTGAAGTGAAAATGAAAGGTGAGAAATTACATAAAGAACAACTATAAGAAGCGATAATAAACGTTATAGACTGTTCTTTCGCTGTCCAAGGTACTGAAATGGTGTAGGATGTAAATTACATAACAAAAGAGTTAAATTATATACAGTATGAATTAGAATATTATAATTGTAACATTCCAACCTCTAGAGGAGAGTCTGGTTCATCCAGGATGCTCTTCTCACTCTGTATCCGCTGCATCGTCCCTGTAGAACTGGGGTCCATTATCAGCACGTTCTGACTACCGGCTCTGCCGAACTTACAGTCACTCTTTCTGGAGTCAGTCGTCCTGCACACCTCGTAATTGTACACGTGTTGGAGAGTCCCTGTCCCCAAAGTGTCTGAGTAACGTGGTGGATAATATGGAATCACAGGCAGGCTGGAGTGATACAGGATGCGAGACTGTCTCCATCTGTAGATTTTCACTGAGATAATAACCACTAAACACGTGATGAAGAGGAAGGAGACTACAGCCAAAGCCAACACTAAGTAAAAAGTCAGGTTGTCATTGTACTCCTTGTCGTGTGTAAAGTCAGTGAACTCAGACAGCACTTCAGGGAAGCTGTCCGCCACCGCCACGTTAACAATGACTGTAGCTGAACGAGAGGGCTGCCCGTTGTCCTCCACTATAACACTCAGTCTTTGTTTCACAGCATCTTTATCAGTCACTTGGCGGATAGTTCTTATTTCTCCATTCTGTAAGCCCACTTCAAACAGCGCCCTGTCTGTGGCTTTCTGCAGTTTATAGGAGAGCCAGGCATTCTGTCCAGAGTCCACATCAACAGCCACCACTTTAGTCACCAGATAGCCCACATCTGCTGAACGAGGCACCATTTCAGCCACCAGAGAGCCTCCAGTCTGGACTGGGTACAGGACCTGAGGAGGGTTGTCGTTCTGGTCCTGGATCATTAGTTTCACAGTCACGTTGCTACTGAGTGGAGGGGAGCCTCCATCCTGAGCTTTGACGCGGAACTGGAAGTCTTTGATCTGCTCGTAGTCAAAAGAGCGCACTGCATGGATGACTCCACTATCAGCACTAACGGACACATATGAGGAGACTGGCACTCCGTTAACAGAGGAGTCCTCCAGTATGTAAGAAACACGGGCATTCTGGTTCCAGTCAGCGTCTCTGGCTCTCACTGTGAATATAGAGAGGCCTGGTGTGTTGTTTTCTACAATGTAGGCCTCATATGAGCTCCTCTCAAAGACAGGCGCGTTATCATTCACATCAGAGATCTGTAAGGTGAGAGTGACGCTGCTGGAGAGGGAGGGCACTCCCTCATCAGAGCAGGTCACTGTTATGTTATACTGAGACGATTTCTCCCTGTCTAAATCACTGTCTGTCACGATGCTATAGAAATTACTTGATGTACATTTAATTTCAAATGGGATATTTTCATTTATCACACAGCTGACTTTCCCATTAGTTTCAGAATCAGGGTCATTTACACTCATTAAAGCTATTACTGTTTTGTGTGCTGAATCCTCTGGTACTGAGCCTGATGTTGATATCATATTCACAATAGGGCTATTGTCATTCACGTCAATTACATCGATTATTATCTTACTTGAATCAGAGAGTCCACCTTGATCAATCGCCTCTATATCGATGTGATAATTTTTTTCTTTTTCATAATCTATTGGACCATCTAGTATCACATCTCCTTCACCGTTAATGCGAAATATTTTCGAAACAGTATCCATGCTATTCCCGATGACGTAGATCACCTCTCCATTCGAGCCTTTGTCTGCATCAGAAGCACTAACCTTGGTAACTACTGTTCCTATTACGGAGTTTTCTGTAATGCTTGCTTTGTAAACGGGTTTACTAAAAACAGGGGCATTGTCGTTTGCATCCAGCACAGAAACATGGATCTGCATTGTTCCTGTCATTTGTGGCTCTCCCCCATCCTCCGCTGTCAAGACTAAAGATATGTGTTCTTGTTTTTCTCGGTCCAGCGGCTTTTGTAAAATCATTTCTACCTTTTTGCTTCCATCAGATTGAGAGTGCAGTTTAAGCACAAAATTGTCACTCGGCTTTAGAGTATATCTCTGAAGTCCATTCAGTCCGATATCGGGGTCAATAGCTTTCTCTAGCATGAACTTAGAGCCGATGACTGCAGACTCGCTAATTTCAAACCTTCTTTCCTCCTTTTGGAAAACGGGAGCGTAATCATTAATATCGGTGATTTCTACAGTAACTGGAAATAATTCGAGTGGGTTCTCTAACGTAATCTGAAAATGCAAAGCGCAAGGCGTTGTCTGTTTGCAGAGCGCTTCACGGTCTATTTTTTCTTTAATAATGAGGATTCCTTTTTCTCTGTTCAGCTCGACATACTGAACGCCGTCTCCCGTATAAATACGAGCTTTACCCGACTTAAGCCGTCTAACATCTAACCCTAAATCCTGTGCTATGTTACCGACCAAAGAGCCTTTTGCCATCTCCTCTGGAATTGAATAGCTGACCTGCCCGGACACACAGCCGAGGCAGAAGATGGTGATTAACAACAGTACTTGCCGTTTCATTGTTCTAGTCGATGCCTCTACAACACCACAGCTAGAGCGTTTTATTCCGTTTAGCGAAAAGTATTCCGTCCGATGAGACTTAAATTGTAAGAAAAAATGTTAAAAAGTCCACCGATTAAAAAATAGAATTCCTGCTTGAGATTTCCGTGGATAGTATGGTGTGATGTCCGAAGTGTGCGTTCTACGTATGTGACTGTGCCTCAGTTATATGCCAGGAGGAGGACTGAGAATGTCTGTTACAAACGAAATTCACAACTGCAACATATTGGGCAACAGCGGCCCGATGAGTTCAAATTGTGAAAGTACAGAAGAAAAACAGTAACTAAAGTATTTAAAATTCAACATACCACAAAATTACACATAGCTGTGACAACTTGCAAGAAAAAAAAATTAAATGAAATGATCCCATAGGGATTAGGTCAAAAGAAATGGGAAATATAATACTGAATAAATGAGTCTAGGGGGAAAGTATCATGTAGAGAGAACGTGCAAAAGGGAAACAATGTGGGAGTGTGCATTCACTGTCGCTTTCCAAGGTGCTGAAATGTTGCCTAACTGGCGCATTAAAACTAATTTATACGTCTCATACTGTGTGTCAAAACTAGTAACAGGAAGTAGCCCCATTAACTAACCTCTAGAGGAGAGTCTGGTTCATCCAGGATGCTCTTCTCACTCTGTATCCGCTGCATCGTCCCTGTAGAACTGGGGTCCATTATCAGCACGTTCTGACTACCGGCTCTGCCGAACTTACAGTCACTCTTTCTGGAGTCAGTCGTCCTGCACACCTCGTAATTGTACACGTGTTGGAGAGTCCCTGTCCCCAAAGTGTCTGAGTAACGTGGTGGATAATATGGAATCACAGGCAGGCTGGAGTGATACAGGATGCGAGACTGTCTCCATCTGTAGATTTTCACTGAGATAATAACCACTAAACACGTGATGAAGAGGAAGGAAACTACAGCCAAAGCCAACACTAAGTAAAAAGTCAGGTTGTCATTGTACTCCTTGTCGTGTGTAAAGTCAGTGAACTCAGACAGCACTTCAGGGAAGCTGTCCGCCACCGCCACGTTAACAATGACTGTAGCTGAACGAGAGGGCTGCCCGTTGTCCTCCACTATAACACTCAGTCTTTGTTTCACAGCATCTTTATCAGTCACTTGGCGGATAGTTCTTATTTCTCCATTCTGTAAGCCCACTTCAAACAGCGCCCTGTCTGTGGCTTTCTGCAGTTTATAGGAGAGCCAGGCATTCTGTCCAGAGTCCACATCAACAGCCACCACTTTAGTCACCAGATAGCCCACATCTGCTGAACGAGGCACCATTTCAGCCACCAGAGAGCCTCCAGTCTGGACTGGGTACAGGACCTGAGGAGGGTTGTCGTTCTGGTCCTGGATCATTAGTTTCACAGTCACGTTGCTACTGAGTGGAGGGGAGCCTCCATCCTGAGCTTTGACGCGGAACTGGAAGTCTTTGATCTGCTCGTAGTCAAAAGAGCGCACTGCATGGATGACTCCACTATCAGCACTAACGGACACATATGAGGAGACTGGCACTCCGTTAACAGAGGAGTCCTCCAGTATGTAAGAAACACGGGCATTCTGGTTCCAGTCAGCGTCTCTGGCTCTCACTGTGAATATAGAGAGGCCTGGTGTGTTGTTTTCTACAATGTAGGCCTCATATGAGCTCCTCTCAAAGACAGGCGCGTTATCATTCACATCAGAGATCTGTAAGGTGAGAGTGACGCTGCTGGAGAGGGAGGGCACTCCCTCATCAGAGCAGGTCACTGTTATGTTATACTGAGAAGCGATCTCTCTGTCCAAAGCTACTTCTGTAAGTAAGCTATAAAATCCATTCATCGTGCTTTGTATTTTAAAAGGAATATCATCATTAATATTACACTTCACCTCTCCATTCCTCTCAGAGTCAGGGTCATTGACGCTCAGCATAGCGATTACAGTATTTTCAGGAGAATCTTCTAAAATAGTGTCTGACTTAGACAGTATTTTCAGCTGAGGACTGTTGTCATTGACATCAGTGATATCTATTAGAATCTTACTGGAATCAGAGAGTCCTCCATTATCTATAGCCTCGATATCTACTTGGAAGAGCTTCGTTTTTTCATAATCTATTTCACCGATCAAGATAACCTCACCTGTTTTTCTATCGATCTGAAATAGGTCGGATAACCGACGCTTGCTATTTAAAATTGAATATGAAACTTCTCCGTTAGAGCCTCCATCTTTGTCTGATGCGCTTACAGTTATAACACTGGTTCCTCTGGGGGAATTTTCCGTTATTGTCGTCTTGTATACTGGCTTCGTGAAAACCGGTGCATTGTCGTTAACATCTAGCACGTTCACAGTAATCTGCATTGTTCCTGACATACGGGGCTGTCCGCCATCCAGAGCAGTTAATAACAGTGAAATGTGCTCCTGATGCTCTCGATCTAGGGGCTTCTGTAAAACTATTTCTACCTTTTTACCTCCGTCTGCTTGATTCTCTAGTTTTAATGCAAAGTTGTTAGTTGGATTAAGCGAATAGCTTTGGAGGTCATTTGTACCGATGTCAGCATCGATAGCTTTCTCGAGTACAAATTTCGACCCAATAACGGCAGACTCGCTGATTTCAAACCGCTTCTCACTCGAAGCAAAGCTGGGAGCATTATCGTTTATGTCTGTGATTTCTATCGTTATGCGAAACAGCTCCATTGGATTTTCCAAAATCATCTGTAAATGTAAAGCACAGGGCGTTGTTTCGCCACACAGCGTTTCTCTGTCTATTCTCTCTTTAATAAGGAGGACTCCTCTGTCTCTGTTCAGCTCGATATATTCTGCACTGTCTCCCGAATGAATACGAGCTCTACCCGATTTGAGCCTTTTGAAATCTAAACCCAAGTCCTGAGCTAAATTACAGACTAATGAACCTTTCTCCATTTCCTCAGGAATGGAGTAGCTGACTTGCCCGAATACCGAGCTGAGAGAGAGGACCACGATGAACAACAGTACTTGCCGTCTCATTGTTCTGCTCGAAGTCGCTTCCTGCACCATTAAATCAAAAGCATTCCCAATGCATTCAGTGCAAAGATAGATAAAAGTAAAAAGATTGTCCACACTTCAAGAATAGGAAGAAAAACAATGTATCCAGTTGTATAATTCCTCGCAGAGCTCCTTATGATCGCAGACTGGGTATCCTGTCTTTCTCCTGTCATGTCCACCGTATGTACACGAAGGGGCAGGACATACAGAGAAAAAAATAACATCTAGCTAACTCTCCACACGCTTGCCAACAGCGACCCGTTGAGTTGAAAATACAAATTACAACAAGTGAAATGAAATGCAAGTAGATCAATGCAATATCACACTGATAATAAAGCGGAAATGAAACCGGAGAGAGACTGGCTATTTACTTGACATACTGATATAATGTGATAGTATTGTGGACAAGTGGTATTCTACCGAAATCCAATAATGCTTTCACAAAAGCAGTGTTTTTGAATTAGAATGTATAGAAAGTATGAATCCAAGACGAAACGTGAAACACAACGGATGGATACATTTACTTTTGTTAACAGCTTTGTGTCGCTGTCCATGGTGCTGAAAATAAATGTGTTGCCGTAAATATTGTTCTCAGAAATTTCTCTATGTTGCTTTTCTGAATGTTCCAAAAAGTAACTGTCGTGAAGTGGAGGCACCACTAACATGACTTTGATTTACATAGAAATGAAAAAACGTAATTTTTAGAGTTTTCTAACCTCCAGAGGAGAGTCTGGTTCATCCAGGATGCTCTTCTCACTCTGTATCCGCTGCATCGTCCCTGTAGAACTGGGGTCCATTATCAGCACGTTCTGACTACCGGCTCTGCCGAACTTACAGTCACTCTTTCTGGAGTCAGTCGTCCTGCACACCTCGTAATTGTACACGTGTTGGAGAGTCCCTGTCCCCAAAGTGTCTGAGTAACGTGGTGGATAATATGGAATCACAGGCAGGCTGGAGTGATACAGGATGCGAGACTGTCTCCATCTGTAGATTTTCACTGAGATAATAACCACTAAACACGTGATGAAGAGGAAGGAGACTACAGCCAAAGCCAACACTAAGTAAAAAGTCAGGTTGTCATTGTACTCCTTGTCGTGTGTAAAGTCAGTGAACTCAGACAGCACTTCAGGGAAGCTGTCCGCCACCGCCACGTTAACAATGACTGTAGCTGAACGAGAGGGCTGCCCGTTGTCCTCCACTATAACACTCAGTCTTTGTTTCACAGCATCTTTATCAGTCACTTGGCGGATAGTTCTTATTTCTCCATTCTGTAAGCCCACTTCAAACAGCGCCCTGTCTGTGGCTTTCTGCAGTTTATAGGAGAGCCAGGCATTCTGTCCAGAGTCCACATCAACAGCCACCACTTTAGTCACCAGATAGCCCACATCTGCTGAACGAGGCACCATTTCAGCCACCAGAGAGCCTCCAGTCTGGACTGGGTACAGGACCTGAGGAGGGTTGTCGTTCTGGTCCTGGATCATTAGTTTCACAGTCACATTGCTACTGAGTGGAGGGGAGCCTCCATCCTGAGCTTTGACGCGGAACTGGAAGTCTTTGATCTGCTCGTAGTCAAAAGAGCGCACTGCATGGATGACTCCACTATCAGCACTAACGGACACATATGAGGAGACTGGCACTCCGTTAACAGAGGAGTCCTCCAGTATGTAAGAAACACGGGCATTCTGGTTCCAGTCAGCGTCTCTGGCTCTCACTGTGAATATAGAGAGGCCTGGTGTGTTGTTTTCTACAATGTAGGCCTCATATGAGCTCCTCTCAAAGACAGGCGCGTTATCATTCACATCAGAGATCTGTAAGGTGAGAGTGACGCTGCTGGAGAGGGAGGGCACTCCCTCATCAGAGCAGGTCACTGTTATATTATACTGAGAAGCGATCTCTCTGTCTAAATCACTGTCTGTCACTAAACTATAGAAATTATTTGATGCCGACACTATAGTTAGAGGGGTGTTGTCGTTGATAAAACAGTTAACTTTTCCGTTTTCATTTGAATCTCGGTCTTGAACGTTAATCATCGCTACAACTGTGCTCGGTTTAGAGTGTTCAGATATCATATTTGATTTTGACATGATGTTAATCGTTGGTTTGTTGTCGTTCATATCCACCACTTCAACTTTGACCTTACACGAATCTGTAAGCCCACCATCATCACTAGCACGTATATTAATATGATAATTTCGTGCATTTTCATAATCAATATTCCCAATCAATGTAATTTCACCGCTGTCTTCGTTTATCTGAAACAGTGCGTGAGCTTGATCTAAACTGTTTGTAATTGAATATTTTATTCTACCATTCGTCCCATAATCTGCATCTGACGCTGTAACGCAGGTAACAACTGTCCCTTCTGAAGCATTTTCCAAAACGGTGGCTGTGTATGTGGACTGTGTAAAAACAGGGGCATTATCATTGGCATCTAACACCGTGATGAAAATCTGAATTGTTCCTGACATTTGCGGGTCCCCTCCATCAAAAGCTGTTAAAACTAAAGATATCAACTCCTCCTTCTCTCTGTCGAGAGGTTTCTGTAAAACCATTTCCACCTTTTCTGTTCCATCACTCTGACTGTCCCGTTTCAGTACGAAATTGTCGGTAGGTTTAAGATCATATTTTTGAAGACCGTTTTTACCGACATCATGATCGATTGCTCTATCTAATACAAATTTTGATCCGATTACAGCAGATTCGCTGATTTTAAAACTCACTTCATTTTTTTCAAAGGTGGGAGGATTGTCATTTATATCGGTAATCTCGACTGTGATACTGTAGAATTCCATGGGATTCTCCAGAATGATCTGAAAATGTAAAGCACAAGGCGTAGTCTGTCTGCAAATCGCTTCTCTGTCTATTCTCTCTTTGATAAGGAGGACTCCTCGTTCTTTATTCAGCTCGATGTATCCGGCGCTGTCTCCTGTATACACGCGAGCTTTACCTGATTTTAGCCGTTTTAAATCTAAACCCAAATCCTGAGCAATATTACCGACTAAAGAGCCAGTCGGCATTTCCTCAGGGATGGAATAGCTGACTTGGCTGAGCACTAAACTGAGATGAAGGGCGAAGGAAAACAACAGTACTTGCCGTCTCATTGTTCTGCCAGACATTTTCCTCGCGAAATTTAATAGGCTGAATTATTTTCAACGATGTCCGGATATTTATAGTCCATTATATATTTTGGAAAAATAGTGTATGTCGCCACTCCATGAATATCCACAGCAGTTAAAAGGGCTCCCGCACTGTCGTTGCCTTAAAAGTACGTCGACGTTGTAACCCTGTGCCTGTCTTTCTCTCTCTGATATCATCATTATGGGGGAGGTTTCTCTTTAAATCCACCGTGAAACATCAACACACTGGCCAACAGCGGCCCTAAGAGTACACAGTAATGAACTACAGGTAAGCCTGTAGAAAAGTCACTGTAGTCGATGGTATACAATTCTTATATGTACCATGAAAACCAGCCAATAAAACAGTTTATATAAAAAGAAATGCAAAAAAAGAATCATAGGGTGTTTACTTGAAGCCTTGGTTAAAGTGGTATTTATACCTTTCCTTATGCCACAGAGGAAACAAAATACTATTAAGGTATTTTTTATGAATGGACAAAGACTTGATTAAAATAAGTAAAAATAGTATCACTGAGATGCCACAGTCAAAGATAGATAGATAGATAGATAGATAGATAGATAGATAGATAGATAGATAGATAGATAGATAGATAGATAGATAGATAGATAGATAGATAGATAGATAGATAGATAGATAGATAGATACAATCTTGCAAACAACCACTTTGCCAAAAGCACAAGCATGAAGTAATTGAAGCAAAAAAGGAGGAGAATGAAGAGGAGACACCACTGGCTCTGTCCATGGTGCTGATTGAAGACGAGTGATGCCTGCATATTACGCATACTTAGGAATTTAACATAAACAGAGAACATGCAAATATGTTACAACTGGGATAATCCTAAATAACGAACCTCCAGAGGAGAGTCTGGCTCATCCAGGATGCTCTTCTCACTCTGTATCCGCTGCATCGTCCCTGTAGAACTGGGGTCCATTATCAGCACGTTCTGACTACCGGCTCTGCCGAACTTACAGTCACTCTTTCTGGAGTCAGTCGTCCTGCACACCTCGTAATTGTACACGTGTTGGAGAGTCCCTGTCCCCAAAGTGTCTGAGTAACGTGGTGGATAATATGGAATCACAGGCAGGCTGGAGTGATACAGGATGCGAGACTGTCTCCATCTGTAGATTTTCACTGAGATAATAACCACTAAACACGTGATGAAGAGGAAGGAAACTACAGCCAAAGCCAACACTAAGTAAAAAGTCAGGTTGTCATTGTACTCCTTGTCGTGTGTAAAGTCAGTGAACTCAGACAGCACTTCAGGGAAGCTGTCCGCCACCGCCACGTTAACAATGACTGTAGCTGAACGAGAGGGCTGCCCGTTGTCCTCCACTATAACACTCAGTCTTTGTTTCACAGCATCTTTATCAGTCACTTGGCGGATAGTTCTTATTTCTCCATTCTGTAAGCCCACTTCAAACAGCGCCCTGTCTGTGGCTTTCTGCAGTTTATAGGAGAGCCAGGCATTCTGTCCAGAGTCCACATCAACAGCCACCACTTTAGTCACCAGATAGCCCACATCTGCTGAACGAGGCACCATTTCAGCCACCAGAGAGCCTCCAGTCTGGACTGGGTACAGGACCTGAGGAGGGTTGTCGTTCTGGTCCTGGATCATTAGTTTCACAGTCACATTGCTACTGAGTGGAGGGGAGCCTCCATCCTGAGCTTTGACGCGGAACTGGAAGTCTTTGATCTGCTCGTAGTCAAAAGAGCGCACTGCATGGATGACTCCACTATCAGCACTAACGGACACATATGAGGAGACTGGCACTCCGTTAACAGAGGAGTCCTCCAGTATGTAAGAAACACGGGCATTCTGGTTCCAGTCAGCGTCTCTGGCTCTCACTGTGAATATAGAGAGGCCTGGTGTGTTGTTTTCTATAATGTAGGCCTCATATGAGCTCCTCTCAAAGACAGGCGCGTTATCATTCACATCAGAGATCTGTAAGGTGAGAGTGACGCTGCTGGAGAGGGAGGGCACTCCCTCATCAGAGCAGGTCACTGTTATGTTATACTGAGAAGCGATCTCTCTGTCTAAAGCTACTTCTGTAACTAAAGTATAAAATCCATTTAATGAATTTTGTATTTTGAAGGGAATGTTACCGTCTATATTACACTCTACCTCTCCATTATTCTCTGAATCCGGATCATTTACACTTAACATAGCTATAACAGTGTTTGGAGGGGAGTCCTCTAATATGGAGTCTGATTTAGAAACCATGCTTATGTAAGGACTATTGTCATTTATATCGATAACATCAACTATTACTTTAGTGGAATCAGAGAGTCCGCCGCTGTCAACAACTTCAATATTCATTTGATAAGTTTTCGACTTTTCATAATCTATTTCACCAATTAGGTTTATTTCACCAGACTTAGAATTGATCTCAAACAGTCCAGCTAAAATACGTTTGCTGGTAGATATTTGATAAGACAATTCTCCATTGGAGCCGATATCTTTATCAGAAGCACTTACAGTCGTTACACTTGTGCCTTTTGGTGCATTTTCCAGTATTTTTGCTCTGTACAGCGGTTTAGCGAAGGTTGGTGCGTTGTCATTCGCATCTAATACAGTGACAAATATCTGCATTGTCCCTGACATCTGCGGCTCCCCTCCGTCTATAGCAGTCAATAACAGAGAAATGTAGTCCTGCTTTTCTCGATCTAAAGGCTTCTGTAAAACCATCTCGACTTTTTCACTCCCGTCTGCTTGATTTTCTAGTTTTAATGCAAAATTATCAGTTGGCGAAAGTGAATATTGCTGTAAGCCATTCATCCCGATGTCGGAATCAAATGCTTTTTCTAAAATGAATTTTGATCCTGTCACAGCGGACTCGCTGATTTCAAAGCGTTTCTCTGCATTAGTAAATGAAGGGGTATTGTCGTTTATATCAGTTATCTCTACTGTTACACGAAAAAGCTCCATTGGATTTTCCAGAATTAACTGGAAATGCAAAGCACAAGGCGTCGTCTCTCCACATAGAGCCTCTCTGTCTATCCTCTCTTGGATCAGGAGGACTCCCCTTTCTTTATTCAGCCCGATGTATTCTACGCTGCCTCCTGTATAGACACGAGCTTTACCTGATTTCAGCCTTTTAAGATCTAAACCTAAATCATGCGCTATGTTACCTACGACAGAGCCTTTCGCCATTTCTTCAGGGATGGAATAGCTGACCTGGCCGAGCACGTAGCTGAGACACAGCACCGAGAGAAACAACAGTACTTGCCGGCTCATTGTTCTGCTCGAAGTCGCTTCCTCCACCATTAAATCAAAAGCATTCCCTGTACAGTCACTACGGAGGTACAAACGAGAGAAAAAAATATCGTCCACACTTCAAGAATAGGAAGAAAAACAATGTATCCAGTTGTATAATTCCTCGCAGAGCTCCTTATGATCGCGGACTGAGTATTCTGTCTTTCTCCGGTTATGTCCACCGTATGTACACGAAGGGGCAGGACACACAGAGAAAAAAACATCTAGCTAACTCTCAACACGCTTGCCAACAGCGACCCTTTGAGTTGAAATTAAAAATTACAACAAGTGAAAACAAAAGCAACCAGAGCAGTGCGGAATCACACTGGTAATAAAGCGGAACTATTACCACAGAAAATATTGTCATGAGCTTGGCAAACTGTTTCCCAAAAACATGTATTCTTCGATGCCACGGGTATCAAGTGATATATAAACAAATTTGAATGATAAATGTAGAAAGGCAGAATTTGGAAATATATATGTGCCGGTATATATCCTTTTGAAAAAAAGGTATGCAGCCAAAACAAAAAAAACACAACACATGCGTGCATTCACTCTTGCTGAAAGCCTGAAGTGTCGCTGTCCGTTGTGCTGAATGCAAAAGCAGAAGCAAACCGTCGACTTCTCAGGCATTGGTATATGTGTTTTTTTGTTGTTGTTTTTTTTACTGCTAAGAGGATCAACTATCTTATGACATGAGTGAACAGCACGATGACTTTAAATCGCATAAAAATAGAAGATTGTCAATATTAGATTTTTCTAACCTCCAGAGGAGAGTCTGGTTCATCCAGGATGCTCTTCTCACTCTGTATCCGCTGCATCGTCCCTGTAGAACTGGGGTCCATTATCAGCACGTTCTGACTACCGGCTCTGCCGAACTTACAGTCACTCTTTCTGGAGTCAGTCGTCCTGCACACCTCGTAATTGTACACGTGTTGGAGAGTCCCTGTCCCCAAAGTGTCTGAGTAACGTGGTGGATAATATGGAATCACAGGCAGGCTGGAGTGATACAGGATGCGAGACTGTCTCCATCTGTAGATTTTCACTGAGATAATAACCACTAAACACGTGATGAAGAGGAAGGAAACTACAGCCAAAGCCAACACTAAGTAAAAAGTCAGGTTGTCATTGTACTCCTTGTCGTGTGTAAAGTCAGTGAACTCAGACAGCACTTCAGGGAAGCTGTCCGCCACCGCCACGTTAACAATGACTGTAGCTGAACGAGAGGGCTGCCCGTTGTCCTCCACTATAACACTCAGTCTTTGTTTCACAGCATCTTTATCAGTCACTTGGCGGATAGTTCTTATTTCTCCATTCTGTAAGCCCACTTCAAACAGCGCCCTGTCTGTGGCTTTCTGCAGTTTATAGGAGAGCCAGGCATTCTGTCCAGAGTCCACATCAACAGCCACCACTTTAGTCACCAGATAGCCCACATCTGCTGAACGAGGCACCATTTCAGCCACCAGAGAGCCTCCAGTCTGGACTGGGTACAGGACCTGAGGAGGGTTGTCGTTCTGGTCCTGGATCATTAGTTTCACAGTCACATTGCTACTGAGTGGAGGGGAGCCTCCATCCTGAGCTTTGACGCGGAACTGGAAGTCTTTGATCTGCTCGTAGTCAAAAGAGCGCACTGCATGGATGACTCCACTATCAGCACTAACGGACACATATGAGGAGACTGGCACTCCGTTAACAGAGGAGTCCTCCAGTATGTAAGAAACACGGGCATTCTGGTTCCAGTCAGCGTCTCTGGCTCTCACTGTGAATATAGAGAGGCCTGGTGTGTTGTTTTCTACAATGTAGGCCTCATATGAGCTCCTCTCAAAGACAGGCGCGTTATCATTCACATCAGAGATCTGTAAGGTGAGAGTGACGCTGCTGGAGAGGCAGGGCACTCCCTCATCAGAGCAGGTCACTGTTATGTTATACTCAGATGCTCTCTCTCTGTCTAATTCATTGTCTGTCACTAGGCTGAAGAATTTTTTCGACGTTGCTTTCATCAGAAATGGCATGTGTTCTTCGATATTACATGCGACTTTGCCATTTTCTCCAGAGTCAGGATCTTGAACATTAAATATAGTAACTACAGTGCCTGGCCTAGAATTCTCTGATATTGAATTCGTTTTTGACATGATATTAATAGACGGGTGATTATCGTTCGTATCGGTAACCTCAACAATAATTTTACACGAATCTGTTAGTCCTCCATCATCACTGGCTTGTACGTGTATCTCATAGTGCTGTGACTTTTCATAATCGAGGTTTCCAGATAAGGCTACGACGCCATTTTCTTCGTCTATTTGAAACATAGCAGGCACATCATCTAAAGTGTTTGTAATTGAATATGACACTTTTCCATTCGACCCTTGATCTGCATCTACAGCACTAACGGTACTCAAAATTGTGCCCTTCTGAGCAGTCTCCATTATTGTAAGCTTGTATACTTCCTGCGTAAACACAGGGGCATTGTCATTTGCGTCAAGCACTGAAATCTCTACCCGCATTGTTCCCGAAAGCTGAGGATCTCCACCATCAGTAGCTGTGAGAGTTAAAGAGAGGTGCTCTTGTGCTTCTCTGTCGAGATGTTTTTGCAAAACAATCTCCACCTTTTTACTTCCATCTTGCTGATTTTGTAGTTTCAGATTAAAGTTGTCTGTAGGGTTAAGCGAATAACCCTGCAATCCGTTCACACCGACATCTAGATCCATCGCTCTTTCTAACACAAATTTAGCTCCAATCACAGCCGACTCACTAATCCTAAATTTCATCTCGTCTTTTTTGAAACTGGGTGCATTATCGTTTATGTCATTAATTTCGACTGTAACTGTAAAGAATTCAATCGGGTCTTCCAGCGTAATTTGAAGATGTAAAGCGCAAGGTGTTGTCTGCCCACAGAGCGCCTCTCTGTCGATTCTCTCTTTTACAAGCAGGACTCCTCTGTCTTTATTCAGCTCGACGTATTCTGCATTGTCTTCTGTATATATGCGAGCTTTACCTGACTTCAGTCTTTTCACGCCTAACCCTAAATCCTGAGCTATGTTGCCAACCAAAGAGCCTTTTGACATTTCTTCAGGAATGGAGTAGGTGACCTGCCCGAGCACTGAGCTGAAGGAAAAAAGCGAGAGAAACAACAGTACTTGCCGTCTCATTGTTCTGTCCGACATGTTCACTTCGACAAAAGCTACAGATGTAAAGATATATCCCAAAGCGTTCAAGTCCTTCTATTACAAAGTATTCCAGAGAAAGACTGATTATCTTCGTGTATCTTGAATCCAAAATAAATGAATCGCTGTGTGGATATGTCCCGGCGTCTGCAACGACGCTTCTGTGCAGAATGTATCTCTTTCTCCGTTTAATATCACAGATGAGGGGGATAGGCTCTACACTGGTCAACAGCGGCCCTGAGAGTCCAAACAGTTGCACTGCAGAAAACTGCTAAATGCAAAAGATTTCAAGACGAAGAAAGAAATACGACTAAAATTACACAATTACTAAAGATACGCCTTACTTTTGAAAAATAAAAAATGTATCTGCATAATGAACAGGTTTTGTGGCTAAATATACTGGAAGTTCAGTAGTTATGTGCGCAGAATCCCCTTAATTAAGTGTACTAAATTTAGAACAAAGGGAAAATAGGTGTTATACAGCTGTTACAGTTACAGTTACATCCTAAAATACAAGCTCCTAAATAAATACTAATTTCATATTCAACTATTAGTCTCCTCTTAATTACAGACAGAGATATAATTGTTTACCAGAATACTTGTAATCTTACAAAGTATTTAGAGAAAGAGAATATCATCAAATATTGGTGAATATACATTATCTGTAATTAATGTTTTTCACTGATGTGATAATAAACTGACCAGTGTGAAGAAACATCTAACAAGCTGCCCTTCTGCAGCTTACAAAACGGATTTTCCAGCTGGGAAAGCTCTTCCAGTCTGGTCAGGAATGACCAGGACCAAGCCGGTAAGTTAGATAACTAAAAATGCTGCCTAAACTTGTTGTTTGCTAAAAAAATAAAAATAAAATAAAATAAAATAAAATAAAACAAAACAAAATAAAATGAAATAAAATAAAATAAAATAAAACAAAATAAAATAATAATAATACGATGTAGCATGAGATCATTTGTCATCATATATGCGCTCACCCAAGGATAAGATAACCTCTATTTTTGATCTGACCTATGTCGACCTATTTTTGACTAAACCTGTTATTTAAACTGACACTCTACAGTCATTTCCTTTTTTCTCTTCACCATGTGAACTGTAACTTAAAACAGATGATTCTAGATTGCAAAATATTTTGTTAACTTCTGACAGATCTGTCTTGTCCAAAAGAAAAAAAAACAGACATTTGTATCAAGTAGGGGCATGGAGTTATTCTGCTTCACAGAGACATATACAGTACAGGCGAACAGCTGGACTGTAATTGGAGCACATCACAACAAGGTAACTATGAATCTACTGCTGTGGCTGTCTCTTTGCTGGTGACTTATAGGTGATAAAGAAGAGGATGATGATGAAGACAACATGCACGTAAGTAAGGATGATGGTAGTTGCAATACGTTGCCAATATTGATATTTACCAAACGAGTATAGTCAGTAACATACCATGTTTGTACTGCAAGGGTTTCTGGTCTTTCTAAAAAAGGATACTGCAGAGCAAGTTGCAAAAACATTTTCAGTATGCCCTGTAGAGATCAATAGATCTCCTACTCTTTGTTATGAGTGACTCTAACACTCACACCATAATGTTTCTCGCACAATCTAATGATTTGCTATAAGTGGTCAAAGAAGACAAATCAACGAAAAGGACAGCTGAAATATGAAATAGTATAGTGAATGCCCACACTGACTGCTTTGACCTCAGCTTCTTCACTGTATTTTGGAGTGTTGTGCAATGTTAACAGTGTTTACATATTTATTTATTTTTTATCTACCCAGTCTTTAGCAACAAAACAAATTGTTTCCTGGTAATACACCATGGGATCTAAGGACATGAAAAACAATATAATAATGTAAAGAAAGACTAGAAATGTAGATTCACTGAGCTGGTGCAACAATCTTCTGAAAAAAAGACTGTAAATGTGTTTTCGAGTGATTGAGAATAATTCAACGCCTGTTATACTGATGTGGATTGCAGTGTCCCTCTCTGGATAGCGCTGTCCACAACCCTGGTGCTTAAGGACCAGTGGTTTGAATGTCAAATTATGTAAGCATGTTGTAATTACCAAGAAGGCTAAAGGAAGGCTTCCTTTTTGCAAATAATTATTCTTCTTTAACATGACATAGGTTTTTAGATGCACAAGCACAAGTCACACATGCCCTTACCAAACATACCATTAAAATCCACAAGGGTGGAAATACCTGATAAAGAAGTACACCAAACCAGTTTGTAATAAATTATGCAAATCAAAAGAAAACAGTTGTGTCAGTCATTCTGTAATGTGTTAAATGTAGTTCTTTCTCTAAAAATAATTTTAAATGATGAACAGAGTTTGCAAAAATAGTCAGAAAAAGGGGGGGGGGGGGCATTTTTCTAACCTCTAGAGGAGAGTCTGGTTCATCCAGGATGCTCTTCTCACTCTGTATCCGCTGCATCGTCCCTGTAGAACTGGGGTCCATTATCAGCACGTTCTGACTACCGGCTCTGCCGAACTTACAGTCACTCTTTCTGGAGTCAGTCGTCCTGCACACCTCGTAATTGTACACGTGTTGGAGAGTCCCTGTCCCCAAAGTGTCTGAGTAACGTGGTGGATAATATGGAATCACAGGCAGGCTGGAGTGATACAGGATGCGAGACTGTCTCCATCTGTAGATTTTCACTGAGATAATAACCACTAAACACGTGATGAAGAGGAAGGAAACTACAGCCAAAGCCAACACTAAGTAAAAAGTCAGGTTGTCATTGTACTCCTTGTCGTGTGTAAAGTCAGTGAACTCAGACAGCACTTCAGGGAAGCTGTCCGCCACCGCCACGTTAACAATGACTGTAGCTGAACGAGAGGGCTGCCCGTTGTCCTCCACTATAACACTCAGTCTTTGTTTCACAGCATCTTTATCAGTCACTTGGCGGATAGTTCTTATTTCTCCATTCTGTAAGCCCACTTCAAACAGCGCCCTGTCTGTGGCTTTCTGCAGTTTATAGGAGAGCCAGGCATTCTGTCCAGAGTCCACATCAACAGCCACCACTTTAGTCACCAGATAGCCCACATCTGCTGAACGAGGCACCATTTCAGCCACCAGAGAGCCTCCAGTCTGGACTGGGTACAGGACCTGAGGAGGGTTGTCGTTCTGGTCCTGGATCATTAGTTTCACAGTCACGTTGCTACTGAGTGGAGGGGAGCCTCCATCCTGAGCTTTGACGCGGAACTGGAAGTCTTTGATCTGCTCGTAGTCAAAAGAGCGCACTGCATGGATGACTCCACTATCAGCACTAACGGACACATATGAGGAGACTGGCACTCCGTTAACAGAGGAGTCCTCCAGTATGTAAGAAACACGGGCATTCTGGTTCCAGTCAGCGTCTCTGGCTCTCACTGTGAATATAGAGAGGCCTGGTGTGTTGTTTTCTACAATGTAGGCCTCATATGAGCTCCTCTCAAAGACAGGCGCGTTATCATTCACATCAGAGATCTGTAAGGTGAGAGTGACGCTGCTGGAGAGGGAGGGCACTCCCTCATCAGAGCAGGTCACTGTTATGTTATACTGAGAAGCGATCTCTCTGTCTAAATCACTGTCCGTCACTAAACTATAGAAATCATTAGAGGAAGTGGTAATAGTAAACGGTATGTTGCCATTTATTCTGCAGTTCACTTGCCCATTGTTACTTGAATCTGGGTCAAGCACACTGAACATTACTATAACTGTATTTTGGGGAGAGTTTTCTGGGACTGAATCAGATTTGGAAAGTATACTAATTACAGGTTTATTATCATTGATATCAATAACATCAACAATAATCTTACTGGAATCAGAAAGACCACCGTTGTCTTTAGCTTCAATATCAATTTGGTAAAACCTGGCTTTTTCAAAGTCAACTTCACCAATTAATATTACTTCACCGTTTTCATTTATTGTAAATATATCAGACACACTGTCCATAGTGGTCGACACTGAATAAGAAACGTCCCCATTTGTTCCTTTATCTGCGTCAGAAGCACTCACTGTTGTCAATGTTGTTCCTTTCTGTGAATTTTCGGCTATGGCTGCCTTGTAAACTGACTGCATAAAAACAGGAGCATTATCGTTTACATCGAGCACGGTGACATAAATCTTCACTGTACCAGACATCTGAGGTTCTCCTCCATCTACAGCCGTTAACAACAACGATATTTGTTCCTCTTTCTCTCGATCTAACGGCTTGTGCAATACCATCTCGACCTTTTTATGTCCGTCTGCCTGACTTTGTATTTTGAGTAGGAAATTGTCCGTAGGTTTCAAGCTGTAATTTTTCAGGCCATTTACGCCTATGTCTGCGTCAACCGCTCTTTCTAACACAAATTTAGATCCTGTAACTGCGGATTCACTAATTTCAAAACGCTTCTCGTCATTTTTAAAACTGGGGCTGTTGTCATTGATGTCTGTTATCTCTACAGTTATTCGAAAAAGCTCCATTGGGTTTTCTAGAATAATCTGCAAATGCAAAGCACAAGGCGTCGTCTGTCTGCAGAGCGACTCTCTGTCGATTCTCTCTTTCACGAGGAGGACCCCTCTGTCTTTACTCAGCTCGATGTATTCTGCACTGTCGCCCGTAAATATACGGGCTTTACCTGATTTTAGCCTTTTCACATCCAAACCTAAATCCCGTGCTATGTTGCCAACTACAGAACCCTTTGCCATTTCCTCTGGAATTGAGTAGCTGACTTGACCGAGAACTGAGCTGAGAAAACACATCGAGATGAAAAACAGTACTTGCCGTCTCATTGTTCTATCCATAGTTTAAGCGTCACCACAAAAACGACGTTTCACTCGGTTTCACAATAAAGATATATCCATCTGAAAATAAATAGATCAAGGATCGTCAAAGAAATCCGCAAATTTAAAGGATAGTGTCCATTTAAACGGTGATCGGTCCACGAGCAGTGCTTTCTCCCCTTTTCTTTCTCTGAAATAACGACATGACATGGGAGGATCTGCTTCAAATCCTGTCCAAATCTGCAACACGTTGACCAACAGCGGCCCGTGGAGTTCATACAGTGAAATTGCAAGAAAAGTAAACCTAATGTCACTTGAAGCAGTTTAGACATAATGATGCATTATCTACACTGCTAGGATAAAAAAAAAAAAAAAGTTTAATTCGAAATATGAAAATGGGACGCCCTCCCTCAACACATCACATAGATAGAATGTTTAAAAAAATAGCAAATACAAAAATAAATAAAAGATTAGCACACGAATGAAAACACAATGCTAGAAATGTATGACAGTAAAAAAGATAGTGTGGAAGTGGTCAGGCGGGTCGAAGTACTGCCTCTGTCCGAGGTGCTGAAATCCTGTTGTTAGGGAGCAGACACACATTTACACACGAGGCTTCAACATAAAAAAGGGGGGATTTTCTAACCTCCAGAGGAGAGTCTGGTTCATCCAGGATGCTCTTCTCACTCTGTATCCGCTGCATCGTCCCTGTAGAACTGGGGTCCATTATCAGCACGTTCTGACTTCCGGCTCTGCCGAACTTACAGTCACTCTTTCTGGAGTCAGTCGTCCTGCACACCTCGTAATTGTACACGTGTTGGAGAGTCCCTGTCCCCAAAGTGTCTGAGTAACGTGGTGGATAATATGGAATCACAGGCAGGCTGGAGTGATACAGGATGCGAGACTGTCTCCATCTGTAGATTTTCACTGAGATAATAACCACTAAACACGTGATGAAGAGGAAGGAAACTACAGCCAAAGCCAACACTAAGTAAAAAGTCAGGTTGTCATTGTACTCCTTGTCGTGTGTAAAGTCAGTGAACTCAGACAGCACTTCAGGGAAGCTGTCCGCCACCGCCACGTTAACAATGACTGTAGCTGAACGAGAGGGCTGCCCGTTGTCCTCCACTATAACACTCAGTCTTTGTTTCACAGCATCTTTATCAGTCACTTGGCGGATAGTTCTTATTTCTCCATTCTGTAAGCCCACTTCAAACAGCGCCCTGTCTGTGGCTTTCTGCAGTTTATAGGAGAGCCAGGCATTCTGTCCAGAGTCCACATCAACAGCCACCACTTTAGTCACCAGATAGCCCACATCTGCTGAACGAGGCACCATTTCAGCCACCAGAGAGCCTCCAGTCTGGACTGGGTACAGGACCTGAGGAGGGTTGTCGTTCTGGTCCTGGATCATTAGTTTCACAGTCACATTGCTACTGAGTGGAGGGGAGCCTCCATCCTGAGCTTTGACGCGGAACTGGAAGTCTTTGATCTGCTCGTAGTCAAAAGAGCGCACTGCATGGATGACTCCACTATCAGCACTAACGGACACATATGAGGAGACTGGCACTCCGTTAACAGAGGAGTCCTCCAGTATGTAAGAAACACGGGCATTCTGGTTCCAGTCAGCGTCTCTGGCTCTCACTGTGAATATAGAGAGGCCTGGTGTGTTGTTTTCTACAATGTAGGCCTCATATGAGCTCCTCTCAAAGACAGGCGCGTTATCATTCACATCAGAGATCTGTAAGGTGAGAGTGACGCTGCTGGAGAGGGAGGGCACTCCCTCATCAGAGCAGGTCACAGTTATGTTATACTGAGAAGCGATCTCTCTGTCTAAATCACTGTCTGTCAATAAACTGTAGAAATTATTTGTTGTCTTTAAAATGAATGGAATATTTTCGTTGATAAAACATTTCACGTTGCCGTTTTCTCCTGAATCCTTGTCTTCGATGTTTATCATCGTAACAACTGTATTGAGTTTAGCATCCTCTGATATAACAGTCGACTTTGACATTATGTCAATTTCAGGTTTATTGTCATTTACATCTTGCACATCGACAATTAATTTACAAGAATCTGTGAGTCCTCCCTCATCACTAGCAAGTAAATGTATTTGATAGTTTCGCGACTCTTCAAAATCTAAGTTTCCAATCAAGATAACATCGCCGTTTTCCCCATCTACATCGAATACTTTCCTTACATCATCTAACGTATTTGTGATTGAATAAGTGATTTTACCGTTTGAACCCTGATCTGCATCTGAGGCTGAAACAGTAGCAACAACTGTGCCTTTCGGTGAGTTCTCATAAACAGTAGCTTTGTATGTGGACTGTGTAAAAACAGGGGCATTATCATTAGCGTCTAAAACTGTAATAACAATCAGCATTGTTCCTGACATCTGCGGCTCTCCTCCATCTACAGCCGTTAACACCAGATTTATCTGCTCTTGTTTCTCTCTGTCTAAAGGCTTCTGTAAAACCATCTCAACGTTTTTATTTCCATCAGCGTTGTTGCGCAGTTTCAGAGCAAAATTATCAGTTGGTTTTAATTCGTAGTTTTTGAGATCGTTGATTCCAACATCAAGATCCACTGCTCTTTCCAGTACAAATTTTGCTCCGATCACCGCTGACTCGCTTATTTTGAATTTCATCTCATTTTTTTCAAAGGTTGGTGCATTATCATTGATATCTGTGATCTGAACTGTGACCGAGTAAAATTCCATAGGATTCTCCAAAATAATCTGGAAATGTAAAGCACAAGGCGTCGTCTGTTTGCAGAGCGCCTCTCTGTCGATTCTCTGTTTAACAAGGAGGACTCCTCTCTCTCTGTTCAGCTCGATGTACTCATCGCTGTCTCGGGTATAGATTCGAGCTTTACCTGATACTAGACGTTTGGTTTGTAAACCTAAATCTTGTGCAAGATTGCCCACTAAAGAACCCTTGGACATTTCCTCTGGAATAGTGTAGCTGACCTGCCCGAGCACAACGCCAAAGGAGAGGAGACACATAAACTGCAGCACTTGCCTTGCCATTGTTCTACCCGAATGGTTTCCGATTGATTCAGCGTGTTTATATCCCATAAAACTGTTATCGATTCCAGTATCAAACGTTAATGTAGCGCATGTAATCCACATAAGAGAAATAAAGTCCCAAAGGTCGACGTCTCCGTTTAAAAAAATCTACATGTCTCGAGTATTCGTTCTTTCCCGTCGTGCTCTTTCTTTATTATGTCGATGTTACATGGGAGGTGCTGTTAC
Organism: Centropristis striata; assembly: GCF_030273125.1. NCBI lineage: Eukaryota > Metazoa > Chordata > Actinopteri > Perciformes > Serranidae > Centropristis > Centropristis striata. Next base: position 29,480,612 of record NC_081528.1, on the reverse strand, counting down.
AGCCCTGCTGCCAGCCGTCGACACTCTGGTCAACAGCGGCCCTATGAGTTCACATAGTAAAACTGCAGAAATCCGACATAAAATGATCTCTGTTCAGAACACTTACTGCCCAAAACAATCTGAATTCGAATGGGAGTGATTATAAACATAAAGGAAATGTGGAAATATTGTCAAACCTATCTGGATCATCCTCAGAGCTATGATTGTATATGTTTGCAGTCACCTTAACTATGGAATGCTGTATGTATATACACAGTGCTTTAAAAAAAAAGAACCAAACACTTGAATTGAGTGTAAATACATCATATATATTATCATATTTAAACAATGTAGCCCAGAAACTGAATAATATAAAAAAAAAAAATAAACAAAATAGAATAACGAATCACATCACTGTATAAGTCCTCTCAAAATCCACAGATTCATGTGGCAAACTTAAACTATCCTATAACTGATGGCCACAAAATACATGAGTGGCCACAACGAAGACAAGTGTATTAACCACATTACATGTTCTTTTGGAAACTCGTCAGCGAATGTTCAAAATCAGTGGAAAAAATGTTGCAAAAAAGGGTGGACGTTTGTCTCATATAGATCACGTGAAAACAACATATTATTGATAATTATCCACAAACTGAACCTCAGCAGGGATGTCTAAACAGAGATAAGAACACTGACTGAATCGATTTCAGAGTCTAAGAACAATATAATGGGAAGACAAACTAAGAAAAGAGTGTTTACGACATGAAACTGATACTCTAAGCTTACTGTGTCCCATTATTTCTTTCGAAGAAACATACTTTACATTGAGAAAATGCCACTGTTAATGGTGTGTAGAAATATTTTTAATGCAGTCTAACCTCCAGAGGAGAGTCTGGTTCATCCAGGATGCTCTTCTCACTCTGTATCCGCTGCATCGTCCCTGTAGAACTGGGGTCCATTATCAGCACGTTCTGACTACCAGCTCTGCCGAACTTACAGTCACTCTTTCTGGAGTCAGTCGTCCTGCACACCTCGTAATTGTACACGTGTTGGAGAGTCCCTGTCCCCAAAGTGTCTGAGTAACGTGGTGGATAATATGGAATCACAGGCAGGCTGGAGTGATACAGGATGCGAGACTGTCTCCATCTGTAGATTTTCACTGAGATAATAACCACTAAACACGTGATGAAGAGGAAGGAGACTACAGCCAAAGCCAACACTAAGTAAAAAGTCAGGTTGTCATTGTACTCCTTGTCGTGTGTAAAGTCAGTGAACTCAGACAGCACTTCAGGGAAGCTGTCCGCCACCGCCACGTTAACAATGACTGTAGCTGAACGAGAGGGCTGCCCGTTGTCCTCCACTATAACACTCAGTCTTTGTTTCACAGCATCTTTATCAGTCACTTGGCGGATAGTTCTTATTTCTCCATTCTGTAAGCCCACTTCAAACAGCGCCCTGTCTGTGGCTTTCTGCAGTTTATAGGAGAGCCAGGCATTCTGTCCAGAGTCCACATCAACAGCCACCACTTTAGTCACCAGATAGCCCACATCTGCTGAACGAGGCACCATTTCAGCCACCAGAGAGCCTCCAGTCTGGACTGGGTACAGGACCTGAGGAGGGTTGTCGTTCTGGTCCTGGATCATTAGTTTCACAGTCACATTGCTACTGAGTGGAGGGGAGCCTCCATCCTGAGCTTTGACGCGGAACTGGAAGTCTTTGATCTGCTCGTAGTCAAAAGAGCGCACTGCATGGATGACTCCACTATCAGCACTAACGGACACATATGAGGAGACTGGCACTCCGTTAACAGAGGAGTCCTCCAGTATGTAAGAAACACGGGCATTCTGGTTCCAGTCAGCGTCTCTGGCTCTCACTGTGAATATAGAGAGGCCTGGTGTGTTGTTTTCTATAATGTAGGCCTCATATGAGCTCCTCTCAAAGACAGGCGCGTTATCATTCACATCAGAGATCTGTAAGGTGAGAGTGACGCTGCTGGAGAGGGAGGGCACTCCCTCATCAGAGCAGGTCACTGTTATGTTATACTGAGAAGCGATCTCTCTGTCTAAATCACTGTCTGTCACTAAGCTATAGAAATTATTGGTTGATGTCTTTAAAATGAATGGAACATTTTCGCTAATAAAACATTGAACTTTCCCGTTTTCTGCAGTGTCCCTGTCATCTATATTTATCATAGTAACCACAGTATTAACTTTAGCATCTTCTGATATCACATTTGACTTTGACATTATGTTAATTTCTGGCTTGTTATCATTTATATCGTGCACATCAACAATCAATTTACAAGAACTTGTAAGTCCTCCATCGTCACTAGCACGTATGTTAATTCGAAAATTTCGCGATTGCTCGAAGTCAATATTTCCAACCAAACTAACTTCGCCATTTTCACTGTTTATCTTAAACACTTTCCTCACATCATCAAATGTGTTTGTGATTGAATATGTAATTTTACAGTTTGAACCCTGATCTGCATCTGAGGCTGAAACAGTAGCAACAACTGTGCCTTTAGGTGAGTTCTCAGTAACTGCAGCCTTGTATGTGGACTGTGTAAAAACAGGGGCATTATCATTGACATCTAAAACTGTAATAACAATCAGCATTGTTCCTGACATCTGCGGCTCTCCTCCATCTACAGCAGTTAACACCAGATTTATCTGCTCTTGTTTCTCTCTGTCTAAAGGCTTCTGCAAAACCATCTCAACGTTTTTATTCCCGTCAGCGTTATCGTGAAGCTTCAGAGCAAAATTATCTGTTGGCTTTAACTCGTACATTTGAAGATCATTAATTCCAACGTCAAGATCCTCAGCCCTCTCCAGCTCAAATTTCGACCCGATTATCGCTGACTCGCTTATTTTAAATTTGATTTCCCCTTCTTCAAAGGTTGGTGCATTATCATTGATATCTGTGATCTGAACTGTAACAGTGTAAAATTCCATAGGACTCTCCAAAATAACCTGGAAATGTAAAGCACAAGGCGTCGTCTGTTTGCAGAGCGCCTCTCTGTCGATTCTCTGTTTAACAAGGAGGACTCCTCTCTCTCTGTTCAGCTCGATGTACTCATCGCTGTCTCGGGTATAGATTCGAGCTTTACCAGAAGTTAAACGTTTGGTTTCTAACCCTAAATCTTGTGCTATATTACCAACTAAAGAGCCTTTAGCCATTTCCTCCGGAATAGTGTAGCTGACCTGCCCATTTGCGGAGCCCAGCGAAAGGAGACAGATGAACAACAGCGCGTGTCCTTTCATTGTTCTAGCCGTGTATTTTCTCAGCAACGACCCACAGTCCAGTTATATATCCAACAAACTGGAATCAATTCCAGTGTCAAACATCAATGTCGAACCTCTATAATCCACTGAAGAAAATATCAATATCCGAGGTCGTCGTGTCTGTGATCAGATATTCTACATATCCCGAAAGTGCGTTCTTTACCGTCGTGCTCTCTCTTCATTATGGCGGTGTTACATGGGAGGTGCTGCTACAGCTCTACTCTCTGTCATGCACACTCTGGTCAACAGCGGCCCTAAGAGTTCATATTACAAAACTGCAGGAAAACAGCATGAACTGATCAGCCCAGCAGACTCACTGAGAAGTGTAACTTTAAATAAGGTAGTAAAAGCCGAGAAAACAACAATATCCACCTCTGACTTAAAAACTGTTTAAGGTTGATGATTTCTAACTTTTGTTTTTACCTTCAGCCATAATAATACCTCCATTAAAACATGAAAAACACACCTTACTGAGAGTATTAAAAGAAAAAAAGTGGTACAGATTTGATATAATAAAAAATTACTAGCAAAAAGATTCAAGAAATATTCTTTTAAGTGGGAAATGGAGGGGGAAAGCTGAATCTTAAAAAGTCGCTGTCCAAGGTTCTGAAATCATGAAAGTCAACACAACTTCCCATAACAAGTCATTTCATGCAGATAAAACTATGTTGATTAAAGAAACGTGTACAGTGAGCACTGGACAAATGCTTGTACTGTTTGCTCAATCTTCACAATAATTACATACCAACAAAGCCAGATGAATATTCAAATAAAGTCACCAAAACTCATGTTTGATCAAGATTAATGATTCAAAGCAAGATTGCCAAATACAAAGGAGCAACAAACACATTTAAAATGTAAATTGTGGAAAAAATAAAAAACCCTACAAACTTAAACAGACATACACATTCAAACACATATGAAGTGTTTAAAATGTCCTTATATTATATGCTATTGAAAGCCATAATATATACACAATTAAAATAGGCTGTATAAAATGAGGTTAAAGCAGTCTAACTTCTGAGGAGTAAACCCGCTTTGACCCACAATGCAACTTAGTCAAAGTAACGTGCATGTTAGATAAAATAAAAGCATATCACTTATTTAAAATGTAGGTGGAATGCTGTCCATGGTCCTGAAAATGTGGAAATAGCAAACTACAGCTAAATATGAATACAACTACAAAAAAGGAGGAAGCTGCTTTATTTAACTGACCTCCAGAGGAGAGTCTGGTTCATCCAGGATGCTCTTCTCACTCTGTATCCGCTGCATCGTCCCTGTAGAACTGGGGTCCATTATCAGCACGTTCTGACTACCGGCTCTGCCGAACTTACAGTCACTCTTTCTGGAGTCAGTCGTCCTGCACACCTCGTAATTGTACACGTGTTGGAGAGTCCCTGTCCCCAAAGTGTCTGAGTAACGTGGTGGATAATATGGAATCACAGGCAGGCTGGAGTGATACAGGATGCGAGACTGTCTCCATCTGTAGATTTTCACTGAGATAATAACCACTAAACACGTGATGAAGAGGAAGGAAACTACAGCCAAAGCCAACACTAAGTAAAAAGTCAGGTTGTCATTGTACTCCTTGTCGTGTGTAAAGTCAGTGAACTCAGACAGCACTTCAGGGAAGCTGTCCGCCACCGCCACGTTAACAATGACTGTAGCTGAACGAGCGGGCTGCCCGTTGTCCTCCACTATAACACTCAGTCTTTGTTTCACAGCATCTTTATCAGTCACTTGGCGGATAGTTCTTATTTCTCCATTCTGTAAGCCCACTTCAAACAGCGCCCTGTCTGTGGCTTTCTGCAGTTTATAGGAGAGCCAGGCATTCTGTCCAGAGTCCACATCAACAGCCACCACTTTAGTCACCAGATAGCCCACATCTGCTGAACGAGGCACCATTTCAGCCACCAGAGAGCCTCCAGTCTGGACTGGGTACAGGACCTGAGGAGGGTTGTCGTTCTGGTCCTGGATCATTAGTTTCACAGTCACATTGCTACTGAGTGGAGGGGAGCCTCCATCCTGAGCTTTGACGCGGAACTGGAAGTCTTTGATCTGCTCGTAGTCAAAAGAGCGCACTGCATGGATGACTCCACTATCAGCACTAACGGACACATATGAGGAGACTGGCACTCCGTTAACAGAGGAGTCCTCCAGTATGTAAGAAACACGGGCATTCTGGTTCCAGTCAGCGTCTCTGGCTCTCACTGTGAATATAGAGAGGCCTGGTGTGTTGTTTTCTACAATGTAGGCCTCATATGAGCTCCTCTCAAAGACAGGCGCGTTATCATTCACATCAGAGATCTGTAAGGTGAGAGTGACGCTGCTGGAGAGGGAGGGCACTCCCTCATCAGAGCAGGTCACTGTTATGTTATACTGAGAAGCGATCTCTCTGTCTAAATCACTGTCTGTCACTAAACTATAGAAATTATTTGTTGAGGTTTTTAGAACAAATGGTATGTTTTCGCTAATAAAGCATTTCACGTGACCGTTTTCTCCTGAATCTAAGTCCTCAATATTTATCATTGTAACAACAGTATTGAGTTTGGCATCCTCTGATATCACATTTGATTTCGACATTATGTTAATTTCAGGCATGTTGTCATTTAAATCTTGCACATCAACAATCAATTTACACGAATCTGTGAGTCCTCCCTCATCACTAGCAAGTAAATTTACTTGAAAGTGTCTTGATTTTTCAAAATCAATGTCGCCGATTACTGAAACCTCGCCGTTTTCGCCATTTACTTCAAACATTTTCCTGACATTTCCTAACGTATTTGTGATTGAATAAGTTATTTTACCGTTTGAACCCTGATCTGCATCTGAGGCTGAAACAGTAGCAACAACTGTGCCTTTAGGTGAGTTCTCAGTAACTGCAGCCTTGTATGTGGACTGTGTAAAAACAGGGGCATTATCATTAGCGTCTAAAACTGTAATAACAATCAGCATTGTTCCTGACATCTGCGGCTCTCCTCCATCTACAGCCGTTAACACCAGATTTATCTGCTCATGTTTCTCTCTGTCTAAAGGCTTCTGTAAAACCATCTCAACGTTTTTATTTCCATCAGCGCTGTTGTGAAGCTTGAGAGCAAAATTATCTGTTGGTTTTAATTCGTAGTTTTGAACATCATTCATTCCAACATCAAGATCCTCAGCCCTTTCCAGCACAAATTTAGCTCCAGTGATAGCTGACTCGCTAATTTTAAATTTCATCTCACTTCTTTGAAAGGTTGGTGCATTATCATTGATATCTGTGATCTGAACGGTAACAGTGTAAAACTCCATAGGATTCTCCAAAATAATCTGAAAGTGTAAAGCGCAAAGCGCTGTCTCAGTACACAGCACCTCTCTGTCGATTCTGTCTTTGACGAGGAGGACTCCTCTCTCTCTGCTCAGCTCGATGTACTCGTCGCTGTTTCTCGTATAGATCTTAGCCTTGCCTAATATCAGACGTTTTATTTCTAAACCTAAATCTTGAGCTATATTGCCCACTAAAGAGCCTTTCGCCATTTCCTCTGGAATAGAGTAGCTGACCTGCCCGGACACAATGTCGAGGAAAATGAGAGCGATTACCAACAGCACTTGCCGATTCATTGTTCTATCCGATTTTTCCCCCAGCGAGGCTCCACAGTCTGCTTATATTCCACACAAAAACATGAAACCATCAGATTCCAGAGTCAAATGTGAGATAAACAGCTTCGTAGCCCATTCAGTGAAAGAAAATGTCCCCAAGATCGAAATTTCTCCTCTTCTTTATCAAAAATATCCCTCAACCAGAATTGTCCGTTCGTTGCCCGTCGTGCTGTCTCTGTACTGTGCGATGTTACATGGGAGGTGCTGCTACCACCCTGCTCACAATCATCAACACTCTGGTCAACAGCGGCCCTAAGAGTCCATATTATAAAACTGCACAAAAGCGACTTCAATTCAGCCAAAGAGAACTCACTGTAAAGTATTTGGAAATGCAATTCCAATAGTGACACTTAAATACTATTTTAGACTTTAAAGACGACTACTACAAGAAGACATCATTACAATCCATCGTGTGTGATATTCAGGTCATTTAAAAATAATACTTTACTTCAGGATAATATTTACTACATTGTGTTAGTCACATCTTAAAGATGTGTCAGAGGGTGTTTTGTACATTAATTAAATTGAAAGACTGGAAAAGGCAAAAATAAAAAAATATCTGGGAAAGTAAAATGTTTCTCGACATAATGATACAAACTGTTAAATAACTAAAAGATCAAAGAAAGAGTCTGATGTTCAAAACAGCAGTTGGCAGACAGGATAAGCAAGCAGCTGTACTATGTCTCTGTCCAAAGTTCTGAAGTGAATCAACTCTGATTGAGAGCCAAAACTCTCAAACTACAAAAGCTGCTGATTGAATAACACGATGACACACTGATCCATAACTCATGGATAATACTTTGAAAACTTTCAATGGGAAATATTTATTCTCCTTCCATTAACAATACTGCTATAAAGAAATTATTATTGTGGTTGATTGATTATGATTATTTGTATTTCTAGTAGTAGTGGTCGCAGCAAAAGTAGTAGTAGCATTATAATAATAATAACAACAACAACAACAACAACAACAACAACAACAACAATAATAATAATAATAATAATAATAATAATAATAATAATAATAATATTATTATGATTAAGATTATTATAATAAAGTAATAAATGGTGACCTTCCTGAACATAGGTTGTTGTGGAAAAAAAATGTAATTGAGATTACTTCTACTTCTACTTAACTCTGTCCCTCAATAAATGTCTCGGAAAGTTTATGCTTCTGACTGCTACTAAAGTTGTGTAACATTGATCACATTTAAAAATATATATATATATTAAAAAAATACACTGAATCTGTATTAAAGCAATCTAACCTCTAGAGGAGAGTCTGGTTCATCCAGGATGCTCTTCTCACTCTGTATCCGCTGCATCGTCCCTGTAGAACTGGGGTCCATTATCAGCACGTTCTGACTACCGGCTCTGCCGAACTTACAGTCACTCTTTCTGGAGTCAGTCGTCCTGCACACCTCGTAATTGTACACGTGTTGGAGAGTCCCTGTCCCCAAAGTGTCTGAGTAACGTGGTGGATAATATGGAATCACAGGCAGGCTGGAGTGATACAGGATGCGAGACTGTCTCCATCTGTAGATTTTCACTGAGATAATAACCACTAAACACGTGATGAAGAGGAAGGAGACTACAGCCAAAGCCAACACTAAGTAAAAAGTCAGGTTGTCATTGTACTCCTTGTCGTGTGTAAAGTCAGTGAACTCAGACAGCACTTCAGGGAAGCTGTCCGCCACCGCCACGTTAACAATGACTGTAGCTGAACGAGAGGGCTGCCCGTTGTCCTCCACTATAACACTCAGTCTTTGTTTCACAGCATCTTTATCAGTCACTTGGCGGATAGTTCTTATTTCTCCATTCTGTAAGCCCACTTCAAACAGCGCCCTGTCTGTGGCTTTCTGCAGTTTATAGGAGAGCCAGGCATTCTGTCCAGAGTCCACATCAACAGCCACCACTTTAGTCACCAGATAGCCCACATCTGCTGAACGAGGCACCATTTCAGCCACCAGAGAGCCTCCAGTCTGGACTGGGTACAGGACCTGAGGAGGGTTGTCGTTCTGGTCCTGGATCATTAGTTTCACAGTCACATTGCTACTGAGTGGAGGGGAGCCTCCATCCTGAGCTTTGACGCGGAACTGGAAGTCTTTGATCTGCTCGTAGTCAAAAGAGCGCACTGCATGGATGACTCCACTATCAGCACTAACGGACACATATGAGGAGACTGGCACTCCGTTAACAGAGGAGTCCTCCAGTATGTAAGAAACACGGGCATTCTGGTTCCAGTCAGCGTCTCTGGCACTCACTGTGAATATAGAGAGGCCTGGTGTGTTGTTTTCTACAATGTAGGCCTCATATGAGCTCCTCTCAAAGACAGGCGCGTTATCATTCACATCAGAGATCTGTAAGGTGAGAGTGACGCTGCTGGAGAGGGAGGGCACTCCCTCATCAGAGCAGGTCACTGTTATATTATACTGAGAAGCGATCTCTCTGTCTAAATCACTGTCTGTCACTAAACTATAGAAATTATTTGTTGATGTCTTCAAAATGAACGGTACATTTTCGCCAATAAAACACTGCACTTTTCCATTTTCTGCAGTGTCCCTGTCCTCAATATTTATCATTGTAACCACAGTATTAACTTTGGCATCCTCTGATATTACATTTGACTTTGACATTATATTAATTTCAGGCTTATTATCATTTACATCTTGTACATCAACAATTAATTTACAAGAATCTGTGAGTCCTCCATCGTCACTAGCACGTATGTTTATCCGAAAATTTCGCGACTCCTCGAAGTCAATATTTCCAACCAAACTAACTTCGCCATTTTCACCGTTTATCTTAAACACTTTCCTCACATCATCAAATGTGTTTGTGATTGAATAGGTAATTTTACCGTTTGAACCCTGATCTGCATCTGAGGCTGAAACAGTGGCAACAACGGTGCCTTTAGGTGAGTTCTCAGTAACTGCAGCCTTGTATGTGGACTGTGTAAAAACAGGGGCATTATCATTAGCGTCTAAAACTGTAATAACAATCAGCATTGTTCCTGACATCTGCGGCTCTCCTCCATCTACAGCAGTTAACACCAGATTTATCTGCTCTTGTTTCTCTCTGTCTAAAGGCTTCTGTAAAACCATCTCAACGTTTTTATTACCGTCAGCGTTATCGTGCAGTTTCAGAGCAAAATTATCAGTTGGTTTTAATTCGTAGTTTTGAAGATCATTCATTCCAACATCAAGATCCTCAGCCCTCTCCAGTACAAATTTTGCCCCGATTATCGCTGACTCGCTTATTTTAAATTTGATTTCCCCTTCTTCAAAGGTTGGTGCATTATCATTGATATCTGTGATCTGAACTGTAACAGTGTAAAATTCCATAGGACTCTCCAAAATAACCTGGAAATGTAAAGCACAAGGCGTCGTCTGTTTGCAGAGCGCCTCTCTGTCGATTCTCTGTTTAACAAGGAGGACTCCTCTCTCTCTGTTCAGCTCGATGTACTCATCGCTGTCTCGGGTATAGATTCGAGCTTTACCAGAAGTTAAACGTTTGGTTTCTAACCCTAAATCTTGTGCTATATTACCAACTAAAGAGCCTTTAGCCATTTCCTCCGGAATAGTGTAGCTGACCTGCCCATTTGCCAAGCCCAGCGAAAGGAGACAGATGAACAACAGAGCGTGTCCTTTCATTGTTCTAGCGGTGTATTTTCTCAGCAACGATCCAAAGTCCGCTTATATATCCAACAAACTGGAATCAATTCCAGTGTCAAACATCAATGTCGCACCTCTATAATCCACTGAAGAAAAAATCAGTATCCGTGGTCGTCGTGTCTGTGATCAGATATTCTACATATCCCGAAAGTGCGTTCTTTACCGTCGTGCTCTCTCTTCATTATGGCGGTGTTACATGGGAGGTGCTGCTACAGCTCTACTCTCTGTCATGCACACTCTGGTCAACAGCGGCCCTAAGAGTTCATATTACAAAACTGCAGGAAAACAGCATGAACTGATCAGCCCAGCAGACTTACTGAGAAGTGTAACTTTAAGTAAGATAGTAAAAAAGCCGAGAAAACAACAATATCCACCTCTCACTGAAAAACGGTTGAAGGTTTATGATTTCAAACTATTGTTTTTACCTTCAGCCATAATAATATCTCCATTAAAACATGAAAAACACACATTCCTAAGAGTTTTAAAAGAAAAAAAAGTGGTACAGATTTGATATAATAAAAAATTACTAGCAAAAATATTCAAGAAATATTCTTTTAAATGGGAAATGGAGGGGGAAAGCTGAATCTAAAAAGTTGCTGTCCAAGGTTCTGAAACCATGAAAGTGAACACAACTTCCCATAACAAGTCCTTTCATGCAGATAAAACTATGTTGATTAAAAAACGTGTATAGTGAGCACTGGACAAATGACTGTACTATTTGCTCAATCTTCACAATAATTACATACCAACAAAGCCAGATGAATATTCAAATAAAGTCACCAAAACTCATGTTTGATCAAGATTAATGATTCAAAGCAAGATTGCCAAATACAAAGGAGCAACAAACACATTTAAAATGTAAATTGTGGAAAAAATAAAAAACCCTACAAACTTAAACAGACACACACATTCAAACACATATGAAGTGTTTAAAATGTCCTTATATTATATGCTATTGAAAGCCATAATATATACACCATTAAAATAGGCTGTATATAATGAGGTTAAAGAAGTCTAACCTCTAAGGAGTAAACCTGCTTTGACCCACAATGCAACTTAGTCAAAGTAACGTGCATATTAGATAAAATAAAAGCATATCATTTATTTAAAATGTAGGTGGAATGCTGTCCATGGTCCTGAAAATGTGGAAATAGCAAACTACAGCTAAATATGAATACAACTACAAAAAAGGAGGAAGCTGCTTTATTTAACTGACCTCCAGAGGAGAGTCTGGTTCATCCAGGATGCTCTTCTCACTCTGTATCCGCTGCATCGTCCCTGTAGAACTGGGGTCCATTATCAGCACGTTCTGACTACCGGCTCTGCCGAACTTACAGTCACTCTTTCTGGAGTCAGTCGTCCTGCACACCTCGTAATTGTACACGTGTTGGAGAGTCCCTGTCCCCAAAGTGTCTGAGTAACGTGGTGGATAATATGGAATCACAGGCAGGCTGGAGTGATACAGGATGCGAGACTGTCTCCATCTGTAGATTTTCACTGAGATAATAACCACTAAACACGTGATGAAGAGGAAGGAAACTACAGCCAAAGCCAACACTAAGTAAAAAGTCAGGTTGTCATTGTACTCCTTGTCGTGTGTAAAGTCAGTGAACTCAGACAGCACTTCAGGGAAGCTGTCCGCCACCGCCACGTTAACAATGACTGTAGCTGAACGAGAGGGCTGCCCGTTGTCCTCCACTATAACACTCAGTCTTTGTTTCACAGCATCTTTATCAGTCACTTGGCGGATAGTTCTTATTTCTCCATTCTGTAAGCCCACTTCAAACAGCGCCCTGTCTGTGGCTTTCTGCAGTTTATAGGAGAGCCAGGCATTCTGTCCAGAGTCCACATCAACAGCCACCACTTTAGTCACCAGATAGCCCACATCTGCTGAACGAGGCACCATTTCAGCCACCAGAGAGCCTCCAGTCTGGACTGGGTACAGGACCTGAGGAGGGTTGTCGTTCTGGTCCTGGATCATTAGTTTCACAGTCACGTTGCTACTGAGTGGAGGGGAGCCTCCATCCTGAGCTTTGACGCGGAACTGGAAGTCTTTGATCTGCTCGTAGTCAAAAGAGCGCACTGCATGGATGACTCCACTATCAGCACTAACGGACACATATGAGGAGACTGGCACTCCGTTAACAGAGGAGTCCTCCAGTATGTAAGAAACACGGGCATTCTGGTTCCAGTCAGCGTCTCTGGCTCTCACTGTGAATATAGAGAGGCCTGGTGTGTTGTTTTCTACAATGTAGGCCTCATATGAGCTCCTCTCAAAGACAGGCGCGTTATCATTCACATCAGAGATCTGTAAGGTGAGAGTGACGCTGCTGGAGAGGGAGGGCACTCCCTCATCAGAGCAGGTCACTGTTATGTTATACTCAGATGATCTCTCTCTGTCTAAATCACTGTCTGTTATAACTGTAAAGAAATTATTTGTTGTTGATTTAATAGCAAAAGGGATATTTTCGTTTAATGCACACATTACTTTACCGTTTTCATTTGAGTCTAGATCTTGTATATTAAGCATGGTTACAACCGTTCCCAGTTTCATATTCTCAGACACTGTGTTTGACTTAGACATGATGTTAATGGATGGGGGGTTATCATTTGTATCCGTCACGTCCACAATTACTTTACATGCATCTGATAATCCTCCCTGATCTGACACCTGAACGTCTAACTCATAAAGTCTTCTCTTTTCATAATCTACATTTCCAGTTAATGTTAATACTCCATTATTGGCATCGATTTCAAAGAGACTCGCTGCTCCAGATTTTGAAATCCTGTATGTTACCATTCCGTTATTACCTTTATCTATGTCTGTAGCCCTTACAGTAGTTATTACTGTGCCAACAGGAGCGTTCTCTGTAACACTTGCTTTGTATTCCGGTTTTGAACAAACGGGAGGGTTGTCATTGACGTCTAATACAGTAATGATAATCTGCATTGTCCCTGAAAGCTGTGGTTCACCTCCATCCAGAGCTGTTAGTGTTAATGATATATGCTCATGTTTTTCTCTGTCTAATGGTTTCTGCAAAACCATCTCGACATGTTTAGTCCCATCGTCTCGACTGATGGTTTTCAGAACGAAATTATCAGTGGGTTTCAGGGCGTAGCTGCTCAAGCCATTTATCCCAACATCATCGTCTATTGCTTTCTCTAAGACGAACCGAGCTCCACTAAGAGCTGATTCGGAAATTTCATATTTCATCTCACCTCTCTCAAATGTGGGAGGGTTGTCATTTATATCGGTTATTTCGACAGTAACCGTGTAAAACTCCATCGGGTTTTCCAGGATCATTTGGAAATGGAGAGCGCAGGGCATTGTTTGACCGCATAGCGATTCTCTGTCTATTCTGTCTTTAATAAGGAGGACTCCTCTGTCTCTCTTCAGCTCGACATACTCCTCAGTGTTGCCAGTATAAATGCGAGCTTTACCGGACTTCAGTCTCTCCACACCTAAACCTAAATCTTGGGCTATATTGCCTATTAGAGCCCCCTTTGTCATTTCCTCCGGAATGGAGTAGCTGACCTGCCCGTGGACGACACCGAGAGAGAGCAGCGACACAAACAACAGCACTTGCCATCCCATCGTTCCAGTCAACGCGTCTGTGAAGAAAACAAGTAAATCCTCAATGTCTTCGTCACAGGTTCCGATTTTTGACCTGTATAAAAAACGTATACGCTCCTAAATATTGCATTTATCCTAAACTGAGAAACAAAGAAATCCCTTCGTGTCGTCCTGGCTTATGCTGGTCATGGCAATACCGACGGTTAACTCTGCCTCTCTCTTTTTCCCAGTGTAATATCATGACGTATAGGGGAGGTACTGCAAGTACTGCTGCCTCAGTAACTCGATGGCCAACAGCGTCTCTCTCTGTTCAATGCACTGAACTACATGGCTTTAGATTGTTTCAACCAATGACCGCAATAAAACATCTCAACAAAAAGATTAACAAACACATATTTTGATGTATTTAAAGCTAATAAAAACTAAAAGCTTTACAGTGTACTTTACTGATTGAATAAAAACAGATGGGTAAAGAAATGAATGATATAAATCAGAATATGTAACTATAAAACAACAAAATAAAATAGTACGGGCACAAACATAAACATGTACAGCTACAGCGGCATAAAAAACGCAGCTACATATATACCATGAAGACAAAGAGTAAAACATGGCCATGATGTAGGCTCAACGTAAGTGATGTTTTAGTTTCAGCTGTTAATATTAACAATTCAAATCAATAATTTACCGAATGCACTCCTTGTAATATTCACAATTTATAGATGCACTCCAAAACACAATCATCAATACATGTCTGAAAAAAGAAATTTACACGGAAACGAATAGCTCAATAAAGCGCAGAGGATCCGGTGAAACACACGCACGCACGCACGCACGAGTGAGAGAGAGAGAGAGAGAGAGAGAGAGAGAGAGAGAGAGAGAGAGAGAGAGAGAGAGAGACAGACAGAGAGAGAGAGACAGACAGACAGACAGACAGACAGACAGACAGAGAGAGAGGGGGGGGGGTAAACAGAGAGAGACAGAGAGAGAGAATCTAAAGGGCGAAATAGTAATGACTATCTCGACTGTTCAGTGCGCTGTCCATGGTACTGAAACTGAACTACTGCAAAATTAAGTACACAACCATTCCCAACAAGCTGAAGATAATTAAAGGAAAACATACGTAAACAAACGCTTTTGAAAAGCCAAAGAGTCTCATTAATTGTTTTTGCGAAATGGGTCTGCGACAAGAGGACTGAGATAAATGTGTGTCTTCTGGAAAACTAACCTCCAGAGGAGAGTCTGGTTCATCCAGGATGCTCTTCTCACTCTGTATCCGCTGCATCGTCCCTGTAGAACTGGGGTCCATTATCAGCACGTTCTGACTACCGGCTCTGCCGAACTTACAGTCACTCTTTCTGGAGTCAGTCGTCCTGCACACCTCGTAAT
Organism: Centropristis striata; assembly: GCF_030273125.1. NCBI lineage: Eukaryota > Metazoa > Chordata > Actinopteri > Perciformes > Serranidae > Centropristis > Centropristis striata. Next base: position 29,465,070 of record NC_081528.1, on the reverse strand, counting down.
TGTACACGTGTTGAAGAGTCCCTGTCCCCAAAGTGTCTGAGTAACGTGGTGGATAATATGGAATCACAGGCAGGCTGGAGTGATACAGGATGCGAGACTGTCTCCATCTGTAGATTTTCACTGAGATAATAACCACTAAACACGTGATGAAGAGGAAGGAGACTACAGCCAAAGCCAACACTAAGTAAAAAGTCAGGTTGTCATTGTACTCCTTGTCGTGTGTAAAGTCAGTGAACTCAGACAGCACTTCAGGGAAGCTGTCCGCCACCGCCACGTTAACAATGACTGTAGCTGAACGAGAGGGCTGCCCGTTGTCCTCCACTATAACACTCAGTCTTTGTTTCACAGCATCTTTATCAGTCACTTGGCGGATAGTTCTTATTTCTCCATTCTGTAAGCCCACTTCAAACAGCGCCCTGTCTGTGGCTTTCTGCAGTTTATAGGAGAGCCAGGCATTCTGTCCAGAGTCCACATCAACAGCCACCACTTTAGTCACCAGATAGCCCACATCTGCTGAACGAGGCACCATTTCAGCCACCAGAGAGCCTCCAGTCTGGACTGGGTACAGGACCTGAGGAGGGTTGTCGTTCTGGTCCTGGATCATTAGTTTCACAGTCACATTGCTACTGAGTGGAGGGGAGCCTCCATCCTGAGCTTTGACGCGGAACTGGAAGTCTTTGATCTGCTCGTAGTCAAAAGAGCGCACTGCATGGATGACTCCACTATCAGCACTAACGGACACATATGAGGAGACTGGCACTCCGTTAACAGAGGAGTCCTCCAGTATGTAAGAAACACGGGCATTCTGGTTCCAGTCAGCGTCTCTGGCTCTCACTGTGAATATAGAGAGGCCTGGTGTGTTGTTTTCTACAATGTAGGCCTCATATGAGCTCCTCTCAAAGACAGGCGCGTTATCATTCACATCAGAGATCTGTAAGGTGAGAGTGACGCTGCTGGAGAGGGAGGGCACTCCCTCATCAGAGCAGGTCACTGTTATATTATACTGAGAAGCGATCTCTCTGTCTAACTCACTGTCTGTCACAAGGTTAAAAAAATGATTTGATGTCGGCTTTAATGTAAACGGAATATGCTCATTTATTGCGCAGTTTACTTTGCCATTATCACCAGAATCTAAATCCTGAACATTTACCAAAGTCACAACAGTGGCTGGTTTAGCGTCCTCAGAAATGGCATTAGTCTGTGACATTACATTTATAACTGGTTTGTTATCATTAATGTCTATGACTTCAACAGTAATCTTACATGAATCTGTTAGCCCTCCTTCATCACTGGCTTGCACATGTATTTGATAGTAGCGTGCTCTTTCATAATCCACACTCTTTTTCGAGATTAAATCGCCATTCAATTCATTGATTTCAAACATTTCGCGAACATCGGCAGCTGTGTTAGATATGGAATAAGTAATCTTGGAATTTGATCCTTTATCAGCATCTGAAGCACTGACTCTGGTTATGACTGTCCCCTTAGGGGCGTCTTCTGGTATTGTAGCTTTATAAACAGTCTTTGTAAAAACAGGTGCATTATCATTAACATCGAGCACTGTAACATGTATCTGTGCTGTACCAGATAGGCTTGGTTCCCCTCCGTCCACCGCAGTTAACACTAGAAATATTTCCTCTTGTTTTTCTCTATCAAGAGACTTTTGCAAAACCATTTCCACGATTTTTTCTCCGTCCGGCTGATCCTTCAATTTCAGAACAAAATTCTCGGTTTTAGTCAGTAAATAACTCTGTAGACTATTCATGCCAACATCAGGATCTACTGCCCTCTCTAACAAGAATTTTGCTCCGGTTACAGCAGATTCGCTTATTTTAAATTTCATGTCAGATTTTTCAAAAACTGGACTGTTGTCATTTATATCTGTGATTTCAACAGCAACAGTGTAAAATTCCACAGGATTTTCCAAAATGACCTGAAAATGCAAAGCACAGGGCGTCGTCTGTCCACAGAGCGCCTCTCTGTCTATTTTCTCTTTGATAAGAAGGACTCCTCGTTCTCTGTTCAGCTCGATGTACTCTGCGCTGTCTCCTGTAAATATTCGAGCTTTGCCTGAGGTTAGTCGTTTTCTGTCTAAACCTAAATCCTGAGCAATGTTACCGATTAATGACCCTTTTGCCATTTCCTCAGGAATGGAGTAGCTAACCTGCCCGAGCACCGATGTGAGAGAAAGGATTGAGACAAACAACAGCACTTGCCGCCTCATTGTTCTGTCCGGCATTTCCACTCACAGTAATCCCGTTACAGTCCTGATACCGCTGGAAAAAAAATCCGATGTATTTCCTCTGAGTATACAACAATGTGAAGCAGTCATAAACGCACAGTTAACTGCAGCTGTCCGCGTCGAGGATGGCTCCTCTCTTATTCTGTAGCATTAGCACTGTCTGTTTCCCACTGATATAAGATGGGGGAAAAGACGATGGGAGGTACTGCTGAAACCTGTGCTGCAGTTATCACAGACTGGCCAACAGCGGCCCTAAGAGTTCAATGTAATGTACTACATACAACTGTGCAAATGTGAAAGTACTGTAGCCTATTTATTGGTAGACAGAACAAGAACATGTCGGCTATTTCACCCTAAACGCTGAACAATAAAACCAATGTTGTGAGGTGAAATGTAACTGTAAAGGTGCACTCTTATTTGGTAAAATATAATATTCTTTACAAACGTAACATACATTATTTACAGAACATAATCATAATAAAAGGACGCCTATCCAATACAAATCCAACATGAACAACGTTAAAAAAGAATAATATGGAGGTAATTAAAAGCACTGTCGTGATGATAAAGCATTGACTAAGCAATACTGTCTGCTACTCCGTTAAAAGCCCACATAGGTGTCACTTGTTTCCTATTCTAAAACAAATGTTGTGTTGTGATGTGTTGGATTAACCGTAAAATTCAATGTAAAACAATATTAATTTCTAACCTCTAGAGGAGAGTCTGGTTCATCCAGGATGCTCTTCTCACTCTGTATCCGCTGCATCGTCCCTGTAGAACTGGGGTCCATTATCAGCACGTTCTGACTACCGGCTCTGCCGAACTTACAGTCACTCTTTCTGGAGTCAGTCGTCCTGCACACCTCGTAATTGTACACGTGTTGGAGAGTCCCTGTCCCCAAAGTGTCTGAGTAACGTGGTGGATAATATGGAATCACAGGCAGGCTGGAGTGATACAGGATGCGAGACTGTCTCCATCTGTAGATTTTCACTGAGATAATAACCACTAAACACGTGATGAAGAGGAAGGAAACTACAGCCAAAGCCAACACTAAGTAAAAAGTCAGGTTGTCATTGTACTCCTTGTCGTGTGTAAAGTCAGTGAACTCAGACAGCACTTCAGGGAAGCTGTCCGCCACCGCCACGTTAACAATGACTGTAGCTGAACGAGAGGGCTGCCCGTTGTCCTCCACTATAACACTCAGTCTTTGTTTCACAGCATCTTTATCAGTCACTTGGCGGATAGTTCTTATTTCTCCATTCTGTAAGCCCACTTCAAACAGCGCCCTGTCTGTGGCTTTCTGCAGTTTATAGGAGAGCCAGGCATTCTGTCCAGAGTCCACATCAACAGCCACCACTTTAGTCACCAGATAGCCCACATCTGCTGAACGAGGCACCATTTCAGCCACCAGAGAGCCTCCAGTCTGGACTGGGTACAGGACCTGAGGAGGATTGTCGTTCTGGTCCTGGATCATTAGTTTGACAGTCACATTGCTACTGAGTGGAGGGGAGCCTCCATCCTGAGCTTTGACGCGGAACTGGAAGTCTTTGATCTGCTCGTAGTCAAAAGAGCGCACTGCATGGATGACTCCACTATCAGCACTAACGGACACATATGAGGAGACTGGCACTCCGTTAACAGAGGAGTCCTCCAGTATGTAAGAAACACGGGCATTCTGGTTCCAGTCAGCGTCTCTGGCTCTCACTGTGAATATAGAGAGGCCTGGTGTGTTGTTTTCTACAATGTAGGCCTCATATGAGCTCCTCTCAAAGACAGGCGCGTTATCATTCACATCAGAGATCTGTAAGGTGAGAGTGACGCTGCTGGAGAGGGAGGGCACTCCCTCATCAGAGCAGGTCACTGTTATGTTATACTGAGAAGCGATCTCTCTGTCTAACTCACCGTCTGTCACTAAAGTAAAGAAATTATTTGATGCTGACGTGATTGTAAAATGATTTTTTTCATCTAAAACGCAGTTGACTTTGCCATTTTCACTTGAATCTGGATCCTGAACGTTCATCATTGTAAGAACTGTGCCTGGCTTAACATCCTCAGATATACTAGATGACGTAGACATAATATTGATAGCTGGTGGGTTATCGTTTGTATCCAGCACCTCAATTATCACTTTACAAAAGTCTGAGTTACCACCATCATCTGATGCTTGGACATCGATCTCATAATGTCGAAATTTCTCATAATCAAGCTTTCCCATTAATGTAACCACACCATTTTCTGTATCCACATGAAAGAGTTCAAGTGCGCCCTCTGGAACATTTGAGACTGAATACTGTATGTGCCCATGAGGACCTTCATCTGCATCAGATGCGCTCACCGTAGTTAGGACAGCTCCTTTCAACGCGTTTTCTTTCACATTAGTCTTATATTCTGCTTGAGAACAAACAGGTGCATTATCGTTTGCGTCTAACACAGTAATGATAATTTGCATCGTTCCTGAGAGCTGCGGGTCGCCACCGTCTGTAGCAGTCAATACTAAAGACAACCGCTCCTTTTTTTCTCGGTCAAGAGGCTTCTTTAAAACCATCTCAACATTTCTGCTACTGCCAATTCTATAAGGATTTAAAGTGAATGTGTCACTTGAACTCAGTGAATAACCCCGTAGCCCATTAATACCAACATCGACATCAACAGCCTTTTCTAAGACAAATTTCGATCCAATTTGAACCGTCTCACTAACGTCAAATTTCATGTCCTTGTTTTTAAATTCAGGAGAGTTGTCGTTAATATCAGTGATCTCGACAGTGATGCTGTAAAACTGCATAGGATTCTCCAAAATGATTTGAAAATCAAGAGCACAGGGCGTCGTCTGTCCGCAGAGCGCTTCTCTGTCTATCCGCTCTTTGATTAAAAGGACTCCCCGTTCTTTATTCAGCTCGATGTGTTCTTTACCTTCTCCGGTATATATACGAGCTTTCCCTGATTTCAGCCGTTTCACATCTAAACCTAAATCTTGCGCTATGTTACCGACCAGAGATCCTTTCGCCATTTCCTCCGGAATGGAGTAGCTGACCTGCCCAAGAACGGAGCTGAGAGATACAAACGAGATAAACAACAGTAATCCTACTTGCCATGGCATTGTTCTGTCCGACATTCTCTAGTCCACAAAAAATTGTATCAAATACGCAATCCAACGAAAGGATTTGAGATGGAAATATCAGCAAAATAATACAGAATCCACACTGCAAAAGAAGATGATAATTCACCCGGTATCACCGTGTTCGACTTTCTCCCTCTTACAAAGCGTGCCCGTTATTCTTTTTCTCTTTCCCTGAAGCATTTCGGGAAGATGGGGGAGGTACAGCTGCACTGAGCTCTGAAATTTCAGCAGACTGGTCAACAGCGTCCCTGTGAGTTCGATGCACTGAACTACACTTCGACCATATCAAACTCATGAATGTAATTACATTAAGTATGAAACTATGTCAATACAGTTCACACGTTAATTGCTAAAATAACTGAATAATATAATGTGCTCATGTGAACATCAGTACACACACACACACACACACACACACACACACACACACAGCTAGAACGTGAGATAGCTAAGCAGGCAGGCAGAGAACACAATGAAAAAGGGAAGAAAGGCAACACTGCAAAGCCTCAACAACGTTTTCTCAATGTTGCTCTATCCATGGTGCTGAAAGGCACTGACAAGAATGACATTTCAACGAAAAAAACAGCACGTTTAACTCTTAAAGTGTAAACGTCGGCACGCAACTAAGGCTTTTAAATAATTATTTAGAAAGGCTAATTATTTGCACTGACAATAACAAAAGACTTATACTGATTAATAGATTCATAGAACTTTATGAAATGACAAAGCTAACCTCCAAATATATGTTATCTACTTTAAGAGCAAAACAGTTGGCAGTTGACTAAACATACACAGTCAGCAGGAAGGAAAATGTGAGATTTGAGGACAATGAGCCAGGGATTTTATCTTTACGCCATGTAGTGAAGTTAACTAACCTCCAGAGGAGAGTCTGGTTCATCCAGGATGCTCTTCTCACTCTGTATCCGCTGCATCGTCCCTGTAGAACTGGGGTCCATTATCAGCACGTTCTGACTACCGGCTCTGCCGAACTTACAGTCACTCTTTCTGGAGTCAGTCGTCCTGCATACCTCGTAATTGTACACGTGTTGGAGAGTCCCTGTCCCCAAAGTGTCTGAGTAACGTGGTGGATAATATGGAATCACAGGCAGGCTGGAGTGATACAGGATGCGAGACTGTCTCCATCTGTAGATTTTCACTGAGATAATAACCACTAAACACGTGATGAAGAGGAAGGAAACTACAGCCAAAGCCAACACTAAGTAAAAAGTCAGGTTGTCATTGTACTCCTTGTCGTGTGTAAAGTCAGTGAACTCAGACAGCACTTCAGGGAAGCTGTCCGCCACCGCCACGTTAACAATGACTGTAGCTGAACGAGAGGGCTGCCCGTTGTCCTCCACTATAACACTCAGTCTTTGTTTCACAGCATCTTTATCAGTCACTTGGCGGATAGTTCTTATTTCTCCATTCTGTAAGCCCACTTCAAACAGCGCCCTGTCTGTGGCTTTCTGCAGTTTATAGGAGAGCCAGGCATTCTGTCCAGAGTCCACATCAACAGCCACCACTTTAGTCACCAGATAGCCCACATCTGCTGAACGAGGCACCATTTCAGCCACCAGAGAGCCTCCAGTCTGGACTGGGTACAGGACCTGAGGAGGGTTGTCGTTCTGGTCCTGGATCATTAGTTTCACAGTCACGTTGCTACTGAGTGGAGGGGAGCCTCCATCCTGAGCTTTGACGCGGAACTGGAAGTCTTTGATCTGCTCGTAGTCAAAAGAGCGCACTGCATGGATGACTCCACTATCAGCACTAACGGACACATATGAGGAGACTGGCACTCCGTTAACAGAGGAGTCCTCCAGTATGTAAGAAACACGGGCATTCTGGTTCCAGTCAGCGTCTCTGGCACTCACTGTGAATATAGAGAGGCCTCCATCCTGCGCCTTAACTACCAGCTGAAGTTGTTTAATTTGTTCATAATCAAACGAGCGCAGTGCGTGGATTGCTCCAGTTTCACTGTTTATGGAGACGTAAGAAGAGGTTGGACTACCATTTATCTGTGCATCTTCGAGAAAGTACGATATTCTCGCATTTTGATTCCAGTCAATATCCCGTGCTTTGACGGAAAATATGGACACTCCAGGGGAATTGTTTTCTGTAACGTGAGCAACGTAGCTAATTTTATCGAATAACGGAGCATTGTCATTAACATCAGATATTGTTAAACGTAATACTGTTGTGCTTGACAAGGGTGGTGATCCCGAATCGGTGGCCCTTACAGTTATCTTATATTCTGGTATAACTTCTCTGTCAAAAGATGTTTCTGTTACTAATGCATAGTAATTCGTTAATGTTGATCTTATTTTAAATGGCAGGCTACTGTCTGTTGTACAAGCAATTTGGCCATTTTGCTCTGAGTCTGCGTCAATCACATTAATTATTGCCACGGTGGTGTCCGAGGCAGAATCCTCCGGCACTGGGCTGGAGAATGACATCACATTTATGACAGGTGCATTATCATTGACGTCTGTAATCTCAATTAACATCTTACTTGAATCAGTCAGACCACCTTGATCCATGGCTTCAATCATAATTTCATATTTTTTTATCTTTTTCATAGTCTACTTGTCCTACAAGTGTAACGATCCCCGTAGTTTCGTCTAAATGAAATATGTCAGCCAGCTGCTCTTTCATGTTTGAAAATCTATAAGTTCTGAACCCGTTTGATCCACTGTCTGCATCACTTGCATTCACTGTTGTGATATAGGTGCCTTTCAATGCATTCTCCGAGACAGTAGCCCTATACAGAGACTGATTAAAAATGGGAGGATTATCATTAGCATCAAGCACTGTAATATCTATATTTACTGTTCCAGATCTCGGGGGAGTTCCACCGTCAACAGCAACGAGCTTCAGCGTTATTCTTGGCTCGCTTTCTCTATCTAACGGCTTTTGTAAGATCATCTCGGCATATTTTCGACCATCTGGAGTTGAATGCTGCTTTAAACCAAAAATGTCACTCGTAGTTAGTATGTATTTCTGTAGACCGTTACTGCCCACGTCTGCGTCTTCAGCACTGGCTAACAAAAAGCGTGATCCCAGTGTGGCAGATTCACTTATCTCAAATTTAATTTCATCCTTCCTAAACGTCGGGGAGTTGTCATTTATGTCAGTTATTTCCACTGTAACTCGATGTAATTCCATAGGATTTTCCAAAATCACCTCAAAGCTGAAGCTACACGGTGTTACGTCTCCACAAAGCTGCTCTCGGTCTATTCTCTCGTTTACGATTAAAACGCCTTTGTCTGTTTTTAGCTCGGTGTACTGAATGCTTTGTCTGGTCACGATACGGGCACGACCAGAACGGAGCCTTTGCACATCCAAACCAAGGTCTTGAGCAACGTTACCAATAAGAGCCCCCTTTTTCAGCTCCTCCGGAATTGTATATCTGATTTGACCGGACACTATGTGACTGAGACACCAAAGGAACAGCAGAAGCGGCCATACTGACCTGCAATGCAAACGCCATTTTTTGTGAGGAGATTTTTCAAAAGCCATAGCACAAACAGAAACTGGTGAGACCCACAGCCCGTTGTTTATAATCCACTGAGAAAAAAAAGCAGTCACATCCAGAAATCTTTGGATTTTAAAGTCCTCGCTCTGAATGAAATTGTGGCCGTAGTCCTGCTTATGAAGCACACTCTGCCTTCTCTCCTGTCTCAACGGAAAAAAGGAGGGCTGTGCCTCCACTGATTCAACTCTGAATAATTGTTTCACTGACCAACAGCGTCCCTTACTGTCCAAAGAATGAAAATCATGAACACGAGCAGACCATTTTAACATTAATTTGCCAACCATTTAGAAGGAAAAGAAATATAACGGCTTAAAGCCTGTAAAAATGAAAATATATTTATTCTGGTAAACGATTACATTAAGTTTCCACACTTAAATACAACACCAGGCTCTTGCTCCATAGTAAATTAAGCAGCAATACACACAAGACAATTAACCTGCAGTCAGTGTGACTATCCATGAGCTGTGGTTCTGAAAATGCTTCATGGGTTACAACTTAAATGTGAAACTATAGGGCACCCACTATTTAGTAAGACGCATTAAAAAGATTTAAAAAAGTATAGGTGAAGATTAGCATGTCAAAATATTAGTAGTAGTAGAACAAGCAGTAGTCGTAAAGTGGTAATTGTATGATTCGTTGTACTGGTAGTTGTATTGTTAGAGGGTGGCATTTCTGAATAGGTGTTATGAGTGAAGTGGGAACATTTCAAGTTAGACAGCAGTTTAAGTTAAAGAAGAGCTGTCCACGCTGTAGTCCTGAAAGGATATTGAAAGCGCCAGTTGTCGATTAAACTTTTACCAGTTACGTACTAAACTTTCTGGTAAGAGAACAAATGTTTGCGTATTGCACCTCACCTCTAGAGGAGAGTCTGGTTCATCCAGGATGCTCTTCTCACTCTGTATCCGCTGCATCGTCCCTGTAGAACTGGGGTCCATTATCAGCACGTTCTGACTACCGGCTCTGCCGAATTTACAGTCACTCTTTCTGGAGTCAGTCGTCCTGCACACCTCGTAATTGTACACGTGTTGGAGAGTCCCTGTCCCCAAAGTGTCTGAGTAACGTGGTGGATAATATGGAATCACAGGCAGGCTGGAGTGATACAGGATGCGAGACTGTCTCCATCTGTAGATTTTCACTGAGATAATAACCACTAAACACGTGATGAAGAGGAAGGAAACTACAGCCAAAGCCAACACTAAGTAAAAAGTCAGGTTGTCATTGTACTCCTTGTCGTGTGTAAAGTCAGTGAACTCAGACAGCACTTCAGGGAAGCTGTCCGCCACCGCCACGTTAACAATGACTGTAGCTGAACGAGAGGGCTGCCCGTTGTCCTCCACTATAACACTCAGTCTTTGTTTCACAGCATCTTTATCAGTCACTTGGCGGATAGTTCTTATTTCTCCATTCTGTAAGCCCACTTCAAACAGCGCCCTGTCTGTGGCTTTCTGCAGTTTATAGGAGAGCCAGGCATTCTGTCCAGAGTCCACATCAACAGCCACCACTTTAGTCACCAGATAGCCCACATCTGCTGAACGAGGCACCATTTCAGCCACCAGAGAGCCTCCAGTCTGGACTGGGTACAGGACCTGAGGGGGGTTGTCGTTCTGGTCTTGAATAATTAATTTAACTGTGGTATTGCTGCTTAACGGCGGGGAACCACCGTCCTGCCCCTTCACAAAAATATTGAGTGTTTTAATTTGCTCATAGTCAAATGATCGAACTGCCTGTATTACTCCACTTTCAGCATTAACAGATATGTAAGTGGACATGGGGTTGCCATTTAACTGAGTGTCAATCAGCAGGTAAGACACTCGTGCGTTCTGCCCCGAGTCAGAGTCCCGTGCTTTCACGGAAAACACAGATAATCCTGGGGAGTTATTTTCCACGATATTTGCTACATAATAACTTTGTTCAAATATAGGTGCATTGTCATTTACGTCGGATACTCGAAGTGTTATTGTCTTGTTAGTCGAGAGTGGTGGGCTCCCTTCATCCACAGCCGTGAAAGTGATATTGTAATCAGGATTTCGCTCCCTGTCAAGGACACCGTTTGTTACCAGAGTATAATAATTTTTCAGAGATGAGTGGATTGCAAACGGGATATTGCCGTTAACTGAGCAGTCTACTTTGCCATTTTTGCCTGAATCCAGATCTTTAACGTTTATGATAGCCACAGTAGTTCCACTAGGAGAATCCTCAGCGATGAGGTTAGAAAACGAGGTTAGTGTGATGAGAGGTGCATTGTCGTTTACATCTGTCACCTCAATTATTACATTTGTTGATGTGCTTTGTCCACCTTGATCCTTTGCCTGCACACCGATCTCATATATCTTATTCTCTTCATAATCAATCATGCCGTTCACAGTTAAATCGCCACTGTTTTCATCCAGATGAAATAGTTCAGCAACATTGCTCGACATGCGATTAAAGTGATATGTCACACGACCATTCATGCCTTCATCTGCATCTGTTGCGCTCAGTCTCACCACTAAGGTTCCTTTTGGAACATTTTCTTTAACAGTAGCCTTGAAATTTGACTGTGTAAAAACTGGAGCATTATCATTCGTGTCTCGGACAGTTACATGTATTTTTAGCGTCCCTGATCGTTGCGGTTCACCACCATCCACAGCAGTGAGCGTGAGAATCAGCTTTTCCTCCTTCTCGCGGTCTAAAGCATTAGAAAGATACAACTGTGCATATTTATGACCATTTGGGCTGGATAAGACCTTTATATTGAAATGTGTCGTGGGGTGTAACGTATATCCGTGTAAAGCGTTGATGCCTACGTCTGGGTCCGTGGCACTCTCCTGTAATATTTCAGTTCCTGGTAGAGCAGATTCTAGTATTTCCACATGTACTTCTTTCTCGTGAAACACGGGTGCATTATCATTAACATCCAACACCTCCACTACAACACTATGCAGTTGCATTGGATTCATCATGATCATTTCAAAATTCAAGCTACAGGGCGCTGTCTGCCCGCAGAGCAGCTCTCTATCTATTCTTTCTCCCACGACAAGAATCCCTTTGTCTGCATCCAGCTTGATATATTCGCTGCTTTCGCCGTTAACAATTCTGGCACCGCCTGACTTCAGTCTTTTAGCGTCGATGCCTAAATCTTCAGCTACATTTCCTACAAACGAGCCCTTTCTCATCTCCTCTGGCACAGAATAGCGGATCTGACCGACTGAGGCGTCAATGAGAACAACAAGGATGAAGGCCCGTACTTGCCATGTAATCGTGGATTTACCGCTGATAAAAGCCATATTCCCGAAGCAATCCACACAACTCCACAAAAACAGTATGTCTAAAAAAGGCGACCTATTACTCCGTCCCGTCGTTCTGCCCATCCGTTTATAATCCACAGTGTAGCAATGAATACATCTGTGCAAAGACCATTGGTGAAAATGAAGAACGAATGTCCTGCTCTCTCTGGTACACTCAGAGGAGTACTGGAGGTGTAACTGCATTATGAAGGCATCGCATGTGTTTTGAAGACCAACAGCGGCCCTCAGAGTCCAATATTACAAATAACATGTTCTGTTGCTAAAGATAGGGGAACAAAACTCATCTTTGAGTAGCAATGATGAGTGTTTAGAAGCCAACTCACATTGTATGTATCAAGAGGTTATGTTTAATTTAATTTAATGCGTGCATTTAAATGTTGTATTAGATTTGAATATAAGATATACAAGGTGTAGATTGTAGGGTTTTAGTGAGAAGAAAATAAACTTGTTTCTCCCTCCAAACAAATTAATATTCAAATACATAAATATCTCCTGACCCAAAACAATAGAAGCAGTAGAGGCAACATTACAGGGTGATAAAAAATATCTGCATCACAGTAGGCCTGTTCTGTGTGCATGTTCCTCAGTGACACATTATCACGCCATTTAACTAGGAGCTGCTCATCACTCCTGCTAATGAAGATGCCCTCTGAGCAGGTAGTGAGACAAGTCATAACTCCAAAGCCCATCTGTACTCTAGAAATACACTATGATTAATGCATTGCAAGCTAGTGAATAACGATTGATCAGTTAACCAAAATCTGAAGGAAAGTCAGGTTTCCAAGCGAGAAAGCAGTTAATGTTGAAGAGGAGCTGTCCAGACGGTGGTGCTGAAAATAACTGAGAGGTTAAACTATAACGAGTGACTTAATATTTCAGATCAGAGAAACACTGTGTTAAAAAGAAGACTTTGCGTACTGCACCTCACCTCTAGAGGAGAGTTTAGTTCATCCTGGAGGTTCTGTATGTAAAATCGTAGCGATTTACATGTAATATATAAGGCACTATATATTCTCATATTTTGAGACAATTGTAAAACTGGGATGAGTTAAAAACAACAGAAAAAGTAAGTACTTGTACTTGTAGTAATAGTAGTAACAGTAGTACGATTAGTTGTACTGGTAGATGGAATTATAGACGGTGGGATATCTGAATAGATGTTGTGAGTGAAATATGAACTTTTCAAGTTACACAGCAGTTTAAGAAAAATATGAGCTGTCCACACTGCGGTGCTGAAGACAAATTGAGAGTGCCAGTTATACATTAAACGTTTACCAGTTACGTATTGAACTTTTAGTTCTGGTAAAAGAATAAATGCTTGCGTATTGCACCTCACCTCCAGAGGAGAGTCTGGTTCATCCAGGATGCTCTTCTCACTCTGTATCCGCTGCATCGTCCCTGTAGAACTGGGGTCCATTATCAGCACGTTCTGACTACCGGCTCTGCCGAACTTACAGTCACTCTTTCTGGAGTCAGTCGTCCTGCACACCTCGTAATTGTACACGTGTTGGAGAGTCCCTGTCCCCAAAGTGTCTGAGTAACGTGGTGGATAATATGGAATCACAGGCAGGCTGGAGTGATACAGGATGCGAGACTGTCTCCATCTGTAGATTTTCACTGAGATAATAACCACTAAACACGTGATGAAGAGGAAGGAAACTACAGCCAAAGCCAACACTAAGTAAAAAGTCAGGTTGTCATTGTACTCCTTGTCGTGTGTAAAGTCAGTGAACTCAGACAGCACTTCAGGGAAGCTGTCCGCCACCGCCACGTTAACAATGACTGTAGCTGAACGAGAGGGCTGCCCGTTGTCCTCCACTATAACACTCAGTCTTTGTTTCACAGCATCTTTATCAGTCACTTGGCGGATAGTTCTTATTTCTCCATTCTGTAAGCCCACTTCAAACAGCGCCCTGTCTGTGGCTTTCTGCAGTTTATAGGAGAGCCAGGCATTCTGTCCAGAGTCCACATCAACAGCCACCACTTTAGTCACCAGATAGCCCACATCTGCTGAACGAGGCACCATTTCAGCCACCAGAGAGCCTCCAGTCTGGACTGGGTACAGGACCTGAGGAGGGTTGTCATTCTGGTCCTGGACTATTATTTTGACTGTAGCCACTGAGCTCAGAGGAGGAGATCCAGCATCACGAGCAGTGACGTTAAACTCAAACCACTTGATTTGCTCATAATCAAACGACCTCACTGCATGAATGACACCATTTTCTGAATTGACTGACACTAAAGAAGACACAGCGACCCCATTAATCTCTTTCTCATCTAGAAAGTAAGAAACACGAGCGTTTTGGCCCCAGTCTGCATCACTAGCACTCAGTGTAAACACAGAAAATCCAGGAGAGTTGTTCTCTGGTACAGTCTTACTATATTCTGATTGGTCAAATTTGGGTGGGCTGTCATTCACGTCAGACACTTTTACATTGATGTTTTTACTGCTAGTCAGAGGCGGGGAGCCTTGATCGGAGACAGTGATGGTGATATTATACTCAGGAATACTTTCTCTGTCTAACAAGTCTTCGGTCACTATAGTATAATATCCAGTTAATGAAGACTCGATTTTGAAAGGTATGTCAGAGTTAATGGAGCACTTGACAACACCGTTACCATCAGAGTCTTCGTCATCAACGTTAATAACAGCTATAGTTGTACCTGGAGGAGAATCCTCCGATATAGAGTTAGAGAATGACATCAGCTGTATTGTAGGGACGTTGTCGTTCTCATCGATTATTTGAATAATCACTTTACAAGTGTCAGAATATCCGCCGTGGTCACTAGCTTTAACATTTAATTGAAAAGTCTTAGATTTTTCGAAATCTAGTTTACCTTTCACGTTAATTTCTCCAGTTTTAACATTAACTTCAAAAAGCTGCTTAGCTTCTCTGGCTACATGACTGATAGAGTATGTCACGTCACCATTGACTCCTTTATCTGCGTCACTTGCACTAACTGTAGTTACCACTGTTCCTTCAGGAGAATTCTCCTTCACATCTGCTTTATAAACAGGCTGGCTGCACACTGGCGCATTATCGTTAGCATCTAGCACAGTGATATGAATACGCACTGTCCCTGATCTGTGTGGCTCCCCTCCATCTGAAGCGATCAGCACGAGTGTGTGAGTCTCCTCTTTCTCTCGGTCTAAAGGGTTTTGTAAAACCATTTCGATAAATTTTCCTCCATCAGGTTGACTCTGTACTTCCAATTTGAAATTATCTGAAGGTCTGAGTGTGTATTTCTGGATATCATTAATACCAACATCAGGGTCGTCCGCACTCTCTAGGGAGAAGCGAGTCCCTGATGTAACACTTTCAGCTATTTTCAAATTTATCTCATCCTTTGGAAACGAAGGGCTGTTATCGTTGATGTCTATAACCTCCACTGTAACCCGATAAAGCTGGATTGGATTTTCTAAAATCACCTCGAAACTGAAGCTACAGGGCGTCGTCTTTCCACACAGCTCTTCTCGGTCGATTCGTTCTTTAATAACAAGGGTGCCTTTGTCTCGGTTTAAATCAACATACTGTCGACTTCCTTTAGTAATAATACGAGCTTTACCTGATATGAGCCTCGCCACATCCAAACCTAAATCTCTAGCGATGTTTCCAACAAAAGACCCTTCTGCCTGCTCCTCCGGAACAGAATACCGAGCCTGTCCAGTCACTGAGCTCAGCTTCAAAAGACAAAGAATGACAAACAGAGCTTGCCATCGGCCTCCGCGAGCGGTAATCCACATAAAAGCCATCAGGAAACCGGACGTAAAGATGCAGTAATCCTTTCAATGAAATACTGATGTAATCGATCCCATAACGTGAAAATGTAACAGTTTTTTCAACAAATACAATCAACAGTAAATGCTACACTCTCAACATTCACGGGTAAGACCGTCCTCTCTCCAAGCAGAAAAACACTGAACGGAATTAAAGGGGTGGACCGCTGCACTGATGATTTAGCAGGTTAGTCATTGATGTATCAACAGCGGCGCTCAGAGCCCATCCACGGTAATGTATGATGTGTCATTAATAGGACGACATCAGATGTTACATACAAAACGCATGGATAAATCATGATGTTTCTATTTGTTTTTTATTAAGTCAGGAGCCATGAGATACACGAGATTTATTCTAATTGATTCTGTAGGACCTTTGTTGTCGCAAACATTGAGAACATTGCCCAACTGGAAAAATTAGAAGAGCATGTGGAGGAAAAAAAAATTGGTAAAATTATTACTTTTGTTATTTTTGTTGTTGTGGTTGTTGTTATTGTTATAAGTAGTAGCAGTAGTAGTAGTAGTAGTAGTAGTATGACTAGTATTTTAAAGACAGTAGCATGTTTGATGAGAATATATGAGAAAAGTGGAAAGTATTCAAGTAAGAAAGCATCAGAAGCTAATGAGGAGCTGTCCACAAAGTGGTGCTGAAAATATCCCAAAGACGTTTTTGCGGTTAAAATGTAATCAGCTACCTATTGCAATTCATTTTAAGTCACAGAAACAAAGCTTGAAGAAAAGAACATTTTACTTATTGAACCTCACCTCCAGAGGAGAGTCTGGTTCATCCAGGATGCTCTTCTCACTCTGTATCCGCTGCATCGTCCCTGTAGAACTGGGGTCCATTATCAGCACGTTCTGACTACCGGCTCTGCCGAACTTACAGTCACTCTTTCTGGAGTCAGTCGTCCTGCACACCTCGTAATTGTACACGTGTTGGAGAGTCCCTGTCCCCAAAGTGTCTGAGTAACGTGGTGGATAATATGGAATCACAGGCAGGCTGGAGTGATACAGGATGCGAGACTGTCTCCACCTGTAGATTTTCACTGAGATAATAACCACTAAACACGTGATGAAGAGGAAGGAAACTACAGCCAAAGCCAACACTAAGTAAAAAGTCAGGTTGTCATTGTACTCCTTGTCGTGTGTAAAGTCAGTGAACTCAGACAGCACTTCAGGGAAGCTGTCCGCCACCGCCACGTTAACAATGACTGTAGCTGAACGAGAGGGCTGCCCGTTGTCCTCCACTATAACACTCAGTCTTTGTTTCACAGCATCTTTATCAGTCACTTGGCGGATAGTTCTTATTTCTCCATTCTGTAAGCCCACTTCAAACAGCGCCCTGTCTGTGGCTTTCTGCAGTTTATAGGAGAGCCAGGCATTCTGGCCAGAGTCCACATCAACAGCCACCACTTTAGTCACCAGATAGCCCACATCTGCTGAACGAGGCACCATTTCAGCCACGAGAGAGCCTCCAGTCTGGACTGGGTACAGGACCTGAGGAGGGTTGTCGTTCTGGTCCTGGACTATTATTTTGACTGTAGCCACTGAGCTCAGAGGAGGAGATCCAGCATCACGAGCTGTGACGTTAAATTCAAACCACTTGATTTGCTCATAATCAAACGACCTCACTGCATGAATGACACCATTTTCTGAATTGACTGACACTAAAGAAGACACAGCGACCCCATTAATCTCTTTCTCATCTAGAAAGTAAGAAACACGAGCGTTTTGGCCCCAGTCTGCATCACTAGCACTCAGTGTAAACACAGAAAATCCAGGAGAGTTGTTCTCTGGTACAGTCTTACTATATTCTGATTGGTCAAATTTGGGTGGGCTGTCATTCACGTCAGACACTTTTACATTGATGTTTTTACTGCTAGTCAGAGGCGGGGAGCCTTGATCAGAGACAGTGATGGTGATATTATACTCAGGAATACTTTCTCTGTCTAACAAGTCTTCGGTCACTATAGTATAATATCCAGTTAATGAAGACTCGATTTTGAAAGGTATGTCAGAGTTAATGGAGCACTTGACAACACCGTTACCATCAGAGTCTTCGTCATCAACGTTAATAACAGCAATAGTTGTACCTGGAGGAGAATCCTCCGATATAGAGTTAGAGAATGACATCAGCTGTATTGCAGGGACGTTGTCGTTCTCATCAATTATTTGAATAATCACTTTGCAAGTGTCAGAAAATCCGCCGTGGTCACTAGCTTTAACATTTAATTGATACGTTTTAGTTTTCTCAAAGTCCAGTTTACCTGTCACTTTAATCTCTCCAGTTTTAACATTAACTCCAAAAAGCTGCTTCGCTTCTCTAGCTACATGACCTATAGAGTATGTCACATCACCATTGACTCCTTTATCTGCGTCACTTGCACTAACTGTAGTTACCACTGTTCCTTCAGGAGAATTCTCCCTCACATCTGCTTTATAAACAGGCTGGCTGCACACTGGCGCATTATCGTTAGCATCTAGCACAGTGATATGAATACGCACTGTCCCTGATCTGTGTGGCTCCCCTCCATCTGAAGCGATCAGCACGAGTGTGTGAGTCTCCTCTTTCTCTCGGTCTAAAGGGTTTTGTAAAACCATTTCGATAAATTTCCCTCCATCAGGCTGACTCTGTACTTCCAAATTGAAATTATCTGAGGGTCTGAGAAGGTATTTCTGGATATCATTAATACCAACATCAGGGTCGTCCGCACTCTCTAGCGAGAAGCGAGTCCCTGATACAGCATTTTCAGCTATTTTCAAATTGATATCATCCTTTGGAAACGAAGGACTGTTGTCGTTGATGTCTATAACCTCCACTGTAACACGATAAAGCTGGATTGGATTTTCTAAAATCACCTCGAAACTGAAGCTACAGGGCGTCGTCTTTCCACACAGCTCTTCTCGGTCGATTCGTTCTTTGATAACAAGGGTGCCTTTGTCTCGGTTTAAATCAACATACTGTCGACTTCCTTTAGTAATAATACGAGCTTTACCTGATATGAGCCTCGCCACATCCAAACCTAAATCTCTAGCGATGTTTCCAACAAAAGACCCTTCTGCCTGCTCCTCCGGAACAGAATACCGAGCCTGTCCAGTCACTGAGCTCAGCTTCAAAAGACAAAGAATGACAAACAGAGCTTGCCATCGGCCTCCGCGAGCGGTAATCCACATAAAAGCCATCAGGAATCCACACTTAAAGATGCAGTAATCCTTTTCAATTAAATACTGATGCAAACAATTCCGTAAATTGAAAAGGTAACAGTATTTTCAGCGGATAAAGTCCATGAGAAACGCTTCACGTTAAACCTACATGGGTAAGACCGTCTTCTCTCCAAGCAGAAAAACACTGAACGGAATTAAAGGGGTGGACCGCTGCACTGATGATTTAGCAGGTTAGTCATTGATGTATCAACAGCGGCGCTCAGAGCCCATCCACGGTAATGTATGGTGTGCCATCAATAGGACTACTTTAGATGTTATATACAAAACTAATGGATACATCCCGATTTATGTAATATATTGACTGCTCAATTTATCTATTTAGATATTTAAAAAAGAGATTTACCCTCAATTATTCTACAACGAACTTTATAGGTGCAAATATTGAGAACACCCTGGCAATGATACGAGTAAAGAGGAAGTAAGAGAATAGTATTAGTTATGTTGTTGTTGTTGTTGTTGTTGTTGTTGTTGTTGTTGTTGTTGTCGTTGTTGTTAAAAGTGGTACTGGTAGTAGTAGTGGTAGTAAAATTTAAAGACAGTAGCATTTCTGATGAGAAGTTATGAGGGAAGTAGAAGGTTTTCAAGACAGAAAGCAGTCAATGTTAAAGAGGAGCTGTCCACGATGTGGTGCTGAAAAGAACTGAGAGCAACTTGTTTTCGGTGAAATGATAACCAGTTACTTCATAAAATTTAAGAATGGAGAAATAATTTTTTTTAAAGAAAAAGCTTTTCGTACTGCACCTCACCTCCTGGGGCTATTTTAGTGAATCCTGGAGGGTTTGTATGTAAAATCATGGTAACTAACTGAAAAAAAAATAATGTAATACATAGGGCACTTTATATTCTAAAATGTTGAGACAATTGCTAAACTTTGA
Source organism: Centropristis striata (assembly GCF_030273125.1). Classification (NCBI taxonomy): domain Eukaryota; kingdom Metazoa; phylum Chordata; class Actinopteri; order Perciformes; family Serranidae; genus Centropristis; species Centropristis striata. The sequence goes on along the minus strand of NC_081528.1, from coordinate 29,445,013 downwards.
TAAGTTAATGCCAACAGACAAAAAGAAGAAGCAGCACATTATTGTTATTAGCACTAGTTGTAGTAGTAGTGGTACAAATACATGTACTAGAAGTTGTATTTTTAGACGATGGAATATCTGAATAGATGTTGTGAGTGAAGTGGGAACTTTTCAAGTTAAACAGCAATTTAAGTGAAAGAGAAGCTGTTCACACTGTGGTGCTGAAAAGACATTGAGAGCGACCGTTATCGGTCAACCTTTTACCAGTTACGTACTAAATAGTGAGTTCTGGCGAGACAAAAGAATGCTTGCGTATTGCACCTCACCTCTAGAGGAGAGTCTGGTTCATCCAGGATGCTCTTCTCACTCTGTATCCGCTGCATCGTCCCTGTAGAACTGGGGTCCATTATCAGCACGTTCTGACTACCGGCTCTGCCGAACTTACAGTCACTCTTTCTGGAGTCAGTCGTCCTGCACACCTCGTAATTGTACACGTGTTGGAGAGTCCCTGTCCCCAAAGTGTCTGAGTAACGTGGTGGATAATATGGAATCACAGGCAGGCTGGAGTGATACAGGATGCGAGACTGTCTCCATCTGTAGATTTTCACTGAGATAATAACCACTAAACACGTGATGAAGAGGAAGGAGACTACAGCCAAAGCCAACACTAAGTAAAAAGTCAGGTTGTCATTGTACTCCTTGTCGTGTGTAAAGTCAGTGAACTCAGACAGCACTTCAGGGAAGCTGTCCGCCACCGCCACGTTAACAATGACTGTAGCTGAACGAGAGGGCTGCCCGTTGTCCTCCACTATAACACTCAGTCTTTGTTTCACAGCATCTTTATCAGTCACTTGGCGGATAGTTCTTATTTCTCCATTCTGTAAGCCCACTTCAAACAGCGCCCTGTCTGTGGCTTTCTGCAGTTTATAGGAGAGCCAGGCATTCTGTCCAGAGTCCACATCAACAGCCACCACTTTAGTCACCAGATAGCCCACATCTGCTGAACGAGGCACCATTTCAGCCACCAGAGAGCCTCCAGTCTGGACTGGGTACAGGACCTGGGGAGGGTTGTCATTCTGGTCCTGGACTATTATTTTGACTGTAGCCACTGAGCTCAGAGGAGGAGATCCAGCATCACGAGCAGTGACGTTAAATTCAAACCACTTGATTTGCTCATAATCAAACGACCTCACTGCATGAATGACACCATTTTCTGAATTGACTGACACTAAAGAAGACACAGCGACCCCATTAATCTCTTTCTCATCTAGAAAGTAAGAAACACGAGCGTTTTGGCCCCAGTCTGCATCACTAGCACTCAGTGTAAACACAGAAAATCCAGGAGAGTTGTTCTCTGGTACAGTCTTACTATATTCTGATTGGTCAAATTTGGGTGGGCTGTCATTCACGTCAGACACTTTTACATTGATGTTTTTACTGCTAATCAGAGGCGGGGAGCCTTGATCAGAGACAGTGATGGTGATGTTATACTCAGGAATACTTTCTCTGTCTAACAAGTCTTCGGTCACTATAGTATAATATCCAGTTAATGAAGACTCGATTTTGAAAGGTATGTCAGAGTTAATGGAGCACTTGACAACACCGTTACCATCAGAGTCTTCGTCATCAACGTTAATAACAGCTATAGTTGTACCTGGAGGAGAATCCTCCGATATCGAGTTAGAGAATGACATCAGCTGTATTGTAGGGACGTTGTCATTCTCATCGATTATTTGTATAATAACGTTGCATGTATCAGAATAACCTCCATGGTCACTGGCCTGAACGTTTAATTGATAAGTCTTTGACTTTTCAAAATCCAATTTTCCTGTCACTTTAATCTCTCCAGTTTTAACATTAACTTCAAAAAGCTGCTTCGCTTCTCTAGCTACATGACCTATAGAGTATGTCACGTCACCATTGACTCCTTTATCTGCGTCACTTGCACTAACTGTAGTTACCACTGTTCCTTCAGGAGAATTCTCCTTCACATCTGCTTTATAAACAGGCTGGCTGCACACTGGCGCATTATCGTTAGCATCTAGCACAGTGATATGAATACGCACTGTCCCTGATCTGTGTGGCTCCCCTCCATCTGAAGCGATCAGCACGAGTGTGTGAGTCTCCTCTTTCTCTCGGTCTAAAGGGTTTTGTAAAACCATTTCGATCCTTTTTCCTCCATGAGACTTGCTCTGTACTTCCAATTTGAAATTATCTGAGGGTCTGAGTGTGTATTTCTGGATATCATTAATACCAACATCAGGGTCGTCTGCGCTCACCAAAGAGAAGCGAGTCCCTGATGCAGCATTTTCGACCATTTTCAAATTGATTTCATCTTTTGGAAACGAAGGGCTGTTATCGTTGATGTCTATAACCTCCACTGTAACACGATAAAGCTGGATTGGATTTTCTAAAATCACCTCGAAACTGAAGCTACAGGGCGTCGTCTTTCCACACAGCTCTTCTCGGTCGATTCGTTCTTTAATAACAAGGGTGCCTTTGTCTCGGTTTAAATCAACATACTGTCGACTTCCTTTAGTAATAATACGAGCTTTACCTGATATGAGCCTCGCTACATCCAAACCTAAATCTCTAGCGATGTTTCCAACAAAAGACCCTTCTGCCTGCTCCTCCGGAACAGAATACCGAGCCTGTCCAGTCACTGAGCTCAGCTTCAAAAGACAAAGAATGACAAACAGAGCTTGCCATCGGCCTCCGCGAGCGGTAATCCACATAAAAGCCATCAGGAATCCACACGTAAATATGCAGTAATCCTTTCAATGAAATACTGGTGTAAACAGTTCCGTAAATTGAAAAGGTAACAGTATTTTTAGCAGATAAAGTCCATAAGAAACGCTTCACGTTAAACCGACATGGGTAAGACCGTCTTCTCTCCAAGCAGAAAAACACTGAACGGAATTAAAGGGGTGGACCGCTGCACTGATGATTTAGCAGGTTAGTCATTGATGTATCAACAGCGGCGCTCAGAGCCCATCCACGGTAATGTATGGTGTGCCATTAATAATAAGACTACTTCAGATGTGATATACAACACGTATGGATAAATCCTGATGTTTCTATTTTTTCACAAGTCACGAACGATGAAATACAGGCGAGATTTATTCTAATGAATTCTGTCGGCACGTTATAGTGGCAAACATTAAGAACATGGCCCAAATCGAAAAAAATAGAAGAAGGGGATAAGAGGATGTGGAGAAAAAGTATTGGTAAAATTATTATTTTTGTAATTGTGGTTGTTGTTGTTGTTGTTGTTGTTGTTGTTGTTGTTGTTGTTGTTGTTGTTATAAGTTGTAGTAGAATGACTAGTATTTTAAAGACAGTAGCATGTTTGCTTAGAATTCATGAGAAAAGCGGAAAGTTTTCAAGTAAGAAAGAATCAGAAGCTAATGAGGAGCTGTCCACAAAGTGGTGCTGAAAAGAACCCAAAGAAGTTTTTGCGGTTAAACTGTAACCAGCTTCCTACTGCAATTTCATTTTAAGTCAGAGAAAAACAAAGCTTGAAGAAAAGAAAATTTTACGTTTTGGACCTCACCTCCAGAGGAGAGTCTGGTTCATCCAGGATGCTCTTCTCACTCTGTATCCGCTGCATCGTCCCTGTAGAACTGGGGTCCATTATCAGCACGTTCTGACTACCGGCTCTGCCGAACTTACAGTCACTCTTTCTGGAGTCAGTCGTCCTGCACACCTCGTAATTGTACACGTGTTGGAGAGTCCCTGTCCCCAAAGTATCTGAGTAACGTGGTGGATAATATGGAATCACAGGCAGGCTGGAGTGATACAGGATGCGAGACTGTCTCCATCTGTAGATTTTCACTGAGATAATAACCACTAAACACGTGATGAAGAGGAAGGAGACTACAGCCAAAGCCAACACTAAGTAAAAAGTCAGGTTGTCATTGTACTCCTTGTCGTGTGTAAAGTCAGTGAACTCAGACAGCACTTCAGGGAAGCTGTCCGCCACCGCCACGTTAACAATGACTGTAGCTGAACGAGAGGGCTGCCCGTTGTCCTCCACTATAACACTCAGTCTTTGTTTCACAGCATCTTTATCAGTCACTTGGCGGATAGTTCTTATTTCTCCATTCTGTAAGCCCACTTCAAACAGCGCCCTGTCTGTGGCTTTCTGCAGTTTATAGGAGAGCCAGGCATTCTGTCCAGAGTCCACATCAACAGCCACCACTTTAGTCACCAGATAGCCCACATCTGCTGAACGAGGCACCATTTCAGCCACCAGAGAGCCTCCAGTCTGGACTGGGTACAGGACCTGAGGAGGGTTGTCATTCTGGTCCTGGACTATTATTTTGACTGTAGCCACTGAGCTCAGAGGAGGAGATCCAGCATCACGAGCTGTGACGTTAAATTCAAACCACTTGATTTGCTCATAATCAAACGACCTCACTGCATGAATGACACCATTTTCTGAATTGATTGACACTAAAGAAGACACAGCGACCCCATTAATCTCTTTCTCATCTAGAAAGTAAGAAACACGAGCGTTTTGGCCCCAGTCTGCATCACTAGCACTCAGTGTAAACACAGAAAATCCAGGAGAGTTGTTCTCTGGTACAGTCTTACTATATTCTGATTGGTCAAATTTGGGTGGGCTGTCATTCACGTCAGACACTTTTACATTGATGTTTTTACTGCTAGTCAGAGGCGGGGAGCCTTGATCGGAGACAGTGATGGTGATATTATACTCAGGAATACTTTCTCTGTCTAACAAGTCTTCGGTCACTATAGTATAATATCCAGTTAATGAAGACTCGATTTTGAAAGGTATGTCAGAGTTAATGGAGCACTTGACAACACCGTTACCATCAGAGTCTTCGTCATCAACGTTAATAACAGCTATAGTTGTACCTGGAGGAGAATCCTCCGATATCGAGTTAGAGAATGACATCAGCTGTATTGTAGGGACGTTGTCATTCTCATCGATTATTTGAATAATAACCTTGCACGTATCTGAATGACCCCCATGGTCACTGGCCTTTACGTTTAATTGATAAGTCTTTGACTTTTCAAAATCCAATTTTCCTGTCACTTTAATCTCTCCAGTTTTAACATTAACTTCAAAAAGCTGCTTCGCTTCTCTGGCTACATGACCTATAGAGTATGTCACTTCACCATTGACTCCTTTATCTGCGTCGCTTGCACTAACTGTAGTTACCACTGTTCCTTCAGGAGAATTCTCCTTCACATCTGCTTTATAAACAGGCTGGCTGCACACTGGCGCATTATCGTTAGCATCTAGCACAGTGATATGAATACGCACTGTCCCTGATCTGTGTGGCTCCCCTCCATCTGAAGCGATCAGCACGAGTGTGTGAGTCTCCTCTTTCTCTCGGTCTAAAGGGTTTTGTAAAACCATTTCGATAAATTTTCCTCCATCAGGCTGACTCTGTACTTCCAGTTTGAAATTATTTGAGGGTCTGAGCAGGTATTTCTGGATATCATTAATACCAACATCAGGATCGTCTGCGCTCTCCAGTCCGAAACGCGACCCTGATGCAATACTTTCAACTATTTTCAAATTGATCTCATCCTTTGGAAACGAAGGGCTGTTATCGTTGATGTCTATTACCTCCACTGTAACCCGATAAAGCTGGATTGGATTTTCTAAAATCACCTCGAAACTGAAGCTACAGGGCGTCGTCTTTCCACACAGCTCTTCTCGGTCGATTCGTTCTTTGATAACAAGGGTGCCTTTGTCTCGGTTTAAATCAACATACTGTCGACTTCCTTTAGTAATAATACGAGCTTTACCTGATATGAGCCTCGCCACATCCAAACCTAAATCTCTAGCGATGTTTCCAACAAAAGACCCTTCTGCCTGCTCCTCCGGAACAGAATACCGAGCCTGTCCAGTCACTGAGCTTAGTTTCAAAAGACAAAGAATGACAAACAGAGCTTGCCATCGGCCTCCGCGAGCGGTAATCCACATAAAAGCCATCAGGAATCCACACGTAAAGATGCAGTAATCCTTTCAATGAAATACTGATGTAAACAATTCCGTAAATTGAAAAGGTAACAGTATTTTCAGCGGATAACGTTCATGAGAAACGCTTCACGTTAAACCTTCAGGGGTAAGACCGTCTTCTCTCCAAGCAGAAAAACACTGAACGGAATTAAAGGGGTGGACCGCTGCACTGATGATTTAGCAGGTTAGTCATTGATGTATCAACAGCGGCGCTCAGAGCCCATCCACGGTAATGTATGATGTGCCATTAATAGGACTACTTCAGATGTTATATACATAACTAATAAAAAAAATCCTGATGTGTGTAATATCATGGCTGCTCAATTTAAAGATTAAACACTTGAGATTTATTCTGATTAATTATGCAGGGAACTTTATAGTTGAAAATATTGAGAACATCTCGGGAATGATAAGAGTAAAAAGGGAGTAAGAGAATAGTATTAGTGTTGTTGTTGTTGTTGCTGTTGTTAAAAGTTATAGTGGTAGTTGTAGTACTAGAAGAAGAAAGAGAAGAAGGAGAGGAAGAAGAAGAGGAAGAGGAAGAAGAAAAACTTGTAGTAGCAGTAGTAGTAGTAGTAGCAGTAGTAGTAGCAGTAACCATAGTAGTAGTAATAGTAGAAGTAGTAGTAGCAGTAGTATTTGTAGACAGTAGCATTTCTGATTAGAAGTTATGAGGTAAGTGGAAAGTTTTCAAGCCAGAAAGCAGTTTAAGTTAAAGAGGAGCTGTCCACAATGTGGTGCTGAATAGAACTGAGAGCATTGTTTTTCAGTGAAACAATAACCAGTTACTAAATACAATTTCAGATTGGAGAAACAATGTTTGAAAAACAAAAGACTTTGTGTACTGCACCTCACCTCTAGGGGAAACTTTAGTTTACCCTGGAGGGTCTGTAAAATCATGGTAAATGACTGACAACAACAAAAAATCATGTAATATATAGGGCACAATATATTCTCAAATTTTGAGAAAATTGCTAAACTGGGATGAGTTCAAAACATCAGAAGAAAGGAGGAGGATATTATACCTATTAGTGCTAGTAGTAGTAGTAGTATTGGTAGTGGTAGTAGTAGTAGTAGTAGTAGTGTGATTAATTGTACTGGTAGTTGTATTGTTAGACGCTGGAAAAACTGAATAGATGTTATGAGTGAAGTGGGAACTTTTCAAGTGAGAAAGCAGTTTCAGTGAAATAGGAGCTGTCCACGCTGTGGTGCTGAAAAGACATTGAGAGCGCCTGTTATCGATTCAACTTTTACCAGTTACGTACTAAACTTTGAGTTCTGGTGAGACAAAGAATGCTTGCGTATTGCACCTCACCTCCAGAGGAGAGTCTGGTTCATCCAGGATGCTCTTCTCACTCTGTATCCGCTGCATCGTCCCTGTAGAACTGGGGTCCATTATCAGCACGTTCTGACTACCGGCTCTGCCGAACTTACAGTCACTCTTTCTGGAGTCAGTCGTCCTGCACACCTCGTAATTGTACACGTGTTGGAGAGTCCCTGTCCCCAAAGTGTCTGAGTAACGTGGTGGATAATATGGAATCACAGGCAGGCTGGAGTGATACAGGATGCGAGACTGTCTCCATCTGTAGATTTTCACTGAGATAATAACCACTAAACACGTGATGAAGAGGAAGGAAACTACAGCCAAAGCCAACACTAAGTAAAAAGTCAGGTTGTCATTGTACTCCTTGTCGTGTGTAAAGTCAGTGAACTCAGACAGCACTTCAGGGAAGCTGTCCGCCACCGCCACGTTAACAATGACTGTAGCTGAACGAGAGGGCTGCCCGTTGTCCTCCACTATAACACTCAGTCTTTGTTTCACAGCATCTTTATCAGTCACTTGGCGGATAGTTCTTATTTCTCCATTCTGTAAGCCCACTTCAAACAGCGCCCTGTCTGTGGCTTTCTGCAGTTTATAGGAGAGCCAGGCATTCTGTCCAGAGTCCACATCAACAGCCACCACTTTAGTCACCAGATAGCCCACATCTGCTGAACGAGGCACCATTTCAGCCACCAGAGAGCCTCCAGTCTGGACTGGGTACAGGACCTGAGGAGGGTTGTCATTCTGGTCCTGGACTATTATTTTGACTGTAGCCACTGAGCTCAGAGGAGGAGATCCAGCATCACGAGCTGTGACGTTAAACTCAAACCACTTGATTTGCTCATAATCAAACGACCTCACTGCATGAATGACACCATTTTCTGAATTGACTGACACTAAAGAAGACACAGCGACCCCATTAATCTCTTTCTCATCTAGAAAGTAAGAAACACGAGCGTTTTGGCCCCAGTCTGCATCACTAGCACTCAGTGTAAACACAGAAAATCCAGGAGAGTTGTTCTCTGGTACAGTCTTACTATATTCTGATTGGTCAAATTTGGGTGGGCTGTCATTCACGTCAGACACTTTTACATTGATGTTTTTACTGCTAGTCAGAGGCGGGGAGCCTTGATCAGAGACAGTGATGGTGATATTATACTCAGGAATACTTTCTCTGTCTAACAAGTCTTCGGTCACTATAGTATAATATCCAGTTAATGAAGACTCGATTTTGAAAGGTATGTCAGAGTTAATGGAGCACTTGACAACACCGTTACCATCAGAGTCTTCGTCATCAACGTTAATAACAGCTATAGTTGTACCTGGAGGAGAATCCTCCGATATCGAGTTAGAGAATGACATCAGCTGTATTGTAGGGACGTTGTCGTTCTCATCAATTATTTGAATTATCACTTTACAAGTGTCAGAATATCCACCGCGGTCACTAGCTTTAACATTTAATTGATGAGACTTTGACTTTTCAAAATCCAGTTTACCTGTCACTTTAATCTCTCCAGTTTTAACATTAACTTCAAATAGCTGCTTCGCTTCTCTGGCTACATGACCTATAGAGTATGTCACTTCACCATAGTGTCCTTTATCTGCGTCACTTGCACTAACTGTAGTTACCACTGTTCCTTCAGGAGAATTCTCCTTCACATCTGCTTTATAAACAGGCTGGCTGCACACTGGCGCATTATCGTTAGCATCTAGCACAGTGATATGAATACGCACTGTCCCTGATCTGTGTGGCTCCCCTCCATCTGAAGCGATCAGCACGAGTGTGTGAGTCTCCTCTTTCTCTCGGTCTAAAGGGTTTTGTAAAACCATTTCGATAAATTTCCCTCCATCAGGTTGACTCTGTACTTCCAATTTGAAATTATCTGAGGGTCTAAGTGTGTATTTCTGGATATCATTAATACCAACATCAGGATCGTCCGCACTCTCTAGGGAGAAGCGAGTCCCTGATGCTGCATTTTCAACTATTTCCAAATTGATTTGGCCCTTGGGAAACGAAGGACTGTTATCGTTGATGTCTATAACCTCCACTGTAACCCGATAAAGCTGGATTGGATTTTCTAAAATCACCTCGAAACTGAAGCTACAGGGCGTCGTCTTTCCACACAGCTCTTCTCGGTCGATTCGTTCTTTAATAACAAGGGTGCCTTTGTCTCGGTTTAAATCAACATACTGTCGACTTCCTTTAGTAATAATACGAGCTTTACCTGATATGAGCCTCGCCACATCCAAACCTAAATCTCTAGCGATGTTTCCAACAAAAGACCCTTCTGCCTGCTCCTCCGGAACAGAATACCGAGCCTGTCCAGTCACTGAGCTCAGCTTCAAAAGACAAAGAATGACAAACAGAGCTTGCCATCGGCCTCCGCGAGCGGTAATCCACATAAAAGCCATCAGGAAACCGGACGTAAAGATGCAGTAATCCTTTCAATGAAATACTGATGTAAACTATTCCATGAAGTGAAAAGGTAACAGTAATTTCGGTGGATAAAGTCCATAAGAAACGCTTCACGTTAAACCGACATGGGTAAGACCGTCTTCTCTCCAAGCAGAAAAACACTGAACGGAATTAAAGGGGTGGACCGCTGCACTGATGATTTAGCAGGTTAGTCATTGATGTATCAACAGCGGCGCTCAGAGCCCATCCACGGTAATGTATGATGTGTGTGCACATATGAACACTTCAGATATTGTATTAAAAGCGTTGGTATGTTTTATATTCTCAGGTGTAGGAGCCAATATTATGTTGAAGAAAGTTGAGATTTTTACTGTAGATTACAACGTGTTTTATATTGGTTTTGACTGTGTTACGACATTCTTGCCTTTTATTGCATAGTTGTCAAATTTACCACAGCACCTGAAGTAGGCGCTGCTCATGCGCACTGCATTATTCTGAAGGATTTGCTAAAAGGTAAAACGTGGATTAGCAGAGTGCTAAGAGGTACAGGGAAAAAATATTTTTTGACCGTCACTTTCAGATGTTACCGTTACTTCATGATGTTGTGGACCGTTGTGGAAACCAAGAGAAGCTTAGAATGATGTGTGTGTTAATGGAAATACCTGGATTGAGCAACGAGAAATAAAACAACGAAACTACGACCTGACTCCGGTGGTTTGTGAGTAGTTAAGGAACACAAAACAGTAACATACGAGTCGATCCAGCTGTAGAATTAAGATCTACGTTTGCCAATACATCAGGTATGATAAAAGTTGTACATAGGACCAGTATAAATGAGGCTTAGGCTTGTACATTAACCTGAAAATAACTGAAGTTTGGCACAAAATAACAGAAGCATGGCACAACCCATTAGTACTAATTAGTGAAAAACAAGATATGTATAGGATAATTGTGAGGTAGGAGAATTTTTTTTGCCTGTGGTTGTTGTTGGTATCATTTCCCTTACGTTTTTATTTATTTTTTTATTTCCCTTTAAAAATGTAAAGAAGTTTTTCTTATCGAAACGCAATTTCAGGTTGCTGACACGGATGATATTAACTTAATCAATGCGTGAAAGAAGTATGAGAAGTATGTATAAAAACTTGAAAAATGGCTGATTGCGATCCCATCGATTAAGCAGATAAGCATTAACTGGATATTTATTATGAGTTGTTTGGTACAAGTCAGAGAAAAGTAACTTCAAAATATGTTCGTCGAATGTTTCAGGACCATGGACAGTAACACCGAGGCTCCAATGGAAAAAAAGAGTACCATAAAAACAAGAACATGGAGAATGAAGGATTAAATGTATCACTCACCAAGGTTGACATTCGAGAACAGTTTCCTGACAGTTGCTTGTCCACCTGTGAGTTATCAGTCCCATCTCCATCCACGCTGACTAAACTTTGACTCATCGGCTGCATATATTTCATGTCACTCTTTCTGGAGTCAGTCGTCCTGCACACCTCGTAATTGTACACGTGTTGGAGAGTCCCTGTCCCCAAAGTGTCTGAGTAACGTGGTGGATAATATGGAATCACAGGCAGGCTGGAGTGATACAGGATGCGAGACTGTCTCCATCTGTAGATTTTCACTGAGATAATAACCACTAAACACGTGATGAAGAGGAAGGAGACTACAGCCAAAGCCAACACTAAGTAAAAAGTCAGGTTGTCATTGTACTCCTTGTCGTGTGTAAAGTCAGTGAACTCAGACAGCACTTCAGGGAAGCTGTCCGCCACCGCCACGTTAACAATGACTGTAGCTGAACGAGAGGGCTGCCCGTTGTCCTCCACTATAACACTCAGTCTTTGTTTCACAGCATCTTTATCAGTCACTTGGCGGATAGTTCTTATTTCTCCATTCTGTAAGCCCACTTCAAACAGCGCCCTGTCTGTGGCTTTCTGCAGTTTATAGGAGAGCCAGGCATTCTGTCCAGAGTCCACATCAACAGCCACCACTTTAGTCACCAGATAGCCCACATCTGCTGAACGAGGCACCATTTCAGCCACCAGAGAGCCTCCAGTCTGGACTGGGTACAGGACCTGAGGAGGGTTGTCGTTCTGGTCCTGGATCATTAATTTCACGCTCACATTGCTACTGAGTGGAGGCGAGCCTCCATCCTGAGCTTTGACAGTAAGTTGGAGCTCTTTCATTTGTTCATAATCAAACGATCGCACCGCATGTAAAACTCCAGTTTCAGAGTTTATGGACACATAGTTAGATATTGGACTACCGCTGACTTGAGTGTCCTCCAGGAAATATGAGATTCTCGCATTCTGATTCCAATCAGAATCTTGCGCGCTGACAGTGGTGATGGACATTCCGGGGGAATTATTCTCGATGACGTAGGCAAAATATGACTTTTTGTCGAACAATGGGACGTTGTCGTTTACGTCAGAGATTTTAAGTTGCAACTTGACGGAGCTTGACAGTGGAGGAGATCCTGAGTCTGTGGCTATCACTGTAATATCGTATTCAGAAGTAGTCTCTCTATCAAAATGCTGATCCGTCACCAAATTATAGTAGTTAGTTAATGACGACTGGATCTTAAAGGGAAGCGTGTTCTCTATAGCACATATTATCTGTCCATTTTTCTCTGAATCAGTGTCTTTGACATTGATAACAGCTATTGTTGTGCCGAGCGGGGCATCTTCTGATATAGTATTAGAAAATGACATGATATTAATAATTGGTACATTGTCATTGACGTCAGTAACATCAATTATAAGTTTACAGGTCCCAGTAAAACCTCCTCGATCCCTTGCCTCTAACCTCAGCTCATATTTTCTCAATTTTTCAAAGTCTATAATTCCAGCAACGGATATGACACCCGTGTTTTCATCGATACTAAACATATCGACCGTAATGCCTTTTATTTTCGAAAAACTGAATATTATTTCTCCGTTAGTGCCAATGTCTGCATCAGTGGCGTTAACTGTTGTGACATAAGTCCCCTTTGGCGCATTTTCCACGACAGACGCCCTGTAAACTGACTGATTAAATACAGGGGCATTGTCATTGACATCTAAAACAGATACATTTATATTCACCGTACCAGATCTCTGTGGATTCCCACCGTCGACAGCTATTACTTTAAGAGGGAGAGTGGAGTATTCTTCTCTGTCTAATGGCTTCTGGAGCACCAATTCAGCGTATTTACTCCCGTCTGGATTTGCATGTTGTTTGAGAATAAAATAATTATTCGGAGATAGAATATAATTCTGTAATGCGTTTATTCCAACGTCAGGATCAACTGCGCTTTCAACCGGAAATTTTGCTCCAATAGTCGCAGATTCGCTCAGTTCAAACTGGATGTCTTTATTTGGAAAAAAGGGAGTATTATCATTTATATCTAAAATTTCGACGGTGATACGGTGAAGTTCGATTGGGTTTTCTAAAATGATTTCGAAGCTGAAGCTGCACGGTGTCACGTCTCCACAAAGCTGCTCTCGGTCTATTCTCTCGTTCACGACCAGAATTCCTTTGTCTGCCTTTAGCTCGGTGTACTGGATGTTTTCCCCACTCACGATACGAGCACGGCCAGAACGGAGCCTCCTCAGATCCAGACCGAGATCTTGTGCTACATTGCCAATAACTGAGCCCTTTTTCATCTCCTCTGGGATAGAATAACGAATCTGACCATTAGCTCTGTCACCAATGTAAGAAAGCAAAATGAGGAATCCCACTTGACATCGTAATATACAAGACAATCGCCATCTCACTCTTCCAGGGTAGGACTGGCCTCGGGTTGCCATATCAAAAGCAAAAAGTAAACGTCCTCACTTGACGAAAATTGCAGTCCAGATCAAATAGAGTGCAGAGCCTTTATGTAACAACGTGCAACTCCTATATTCCAATGACAAATGTTAAAAATAGGCTCTTCACGCCCTGCCCTCCTACGAAGGACTGTATCTCCGCTGTTATGAAGTACAAAGTACGGTGGTGAGGGAGGAGAACAGGCTGGCTGTTAACACTGAAATCGTTTTGCTGACCAACAGCGTCACTTGGAGTCAAAAAACTGAACTACTTACACTGTGACTTAATGACAAAGCATTTAAAGCCTGTGAATCTGTTCAGCTAATGCTGAGTTGTTTATTAATACTACCCTTTTAGTAGTGTGTCAATTACATTGGCATCTCATCTAATATTGATGTGGTAGAAGTGTTGTAAAATAAATTTTAAATAAAAAAAAAAGATCAACCAAAGCACGCTTTTCACATTGCAATACAAATGCAAGAGAGTCAGAAGAGAGTTGTGGAAAATAAGACTAAAAATGTTTAAATTAAAGTAACTAAACGCTATTCACTGTACTGCAAGAACTACCAAATCATCTGACATTTAATACGAAAAACGTCATATTCAGTACACAAATTGAGTCAGCTTTTGTAAATTGTGTCCCAATTCAGGTCATTTATTTAATCCCAGATATATGTTATCTAATTTAAGAGCAAAACAGATGGCAGTTGACTAAACATACACAGTCAGCAGGAAGAAAATGTGAGATTTGAAGACACTGCACAAGGGAATTTATCTTTAGGCCACGTAATGAAGTTAACTGACCTCTAGAGGAGAGTCTGGTTCATCCAGGATGCTCTTCTCACTCTGTATCCGCTGCATCGTCCCTGTAGAACTGGGGTCCATTATCAGCACGTTCTGACTACCGGCTCTGCCGAACTTACAGTCACTCTTTCTGGAGTCAGTCGTCCTGCACACCTCGTAATTGTACACGTGTTGGAGAGTCCCTGTCCCCAAAGTGTCTGAGTAACGTGGAGGATAATATGGAATCACAGGCAGGCTGGAGTGATACAGGATGCGAGACTGTCTCCATCTGTAGATTTTCACTGAGATAATAACCACTAAACACGTGATGAAGAGGAAGGAAACTACAGCCAAAGCCAACACTAAGTAAAAAGTCAGGTTGTCATTGTACTCCTTGTCGTGTGTAAAGTCAGTGAACTCAGACAGCACTTCAGGGAAGCTGTCCGCCACCGCCACGTTAACAATGACTGTAGCTGAACGAGAGGGCTGCCCGTTGTCCTCCACTATAACACTCAGTCTTTGTTTCACAGCATCTTTATCAGTCACTTGGCGGATAGTTCTTATTTCTCCATTCTGTAAGCCCACTTCAAACAGCGCCCTGTCTGTGGCTTTCTGCAGTTTATAGGAGAGCCAGGCATTCTGTCCAGAGTCCACATCAACAGCCACCACTTTAGTCACCAGATAGCCCACATCTGCTGAACGAGGCACCATTTCAGCCACCAGAGAGCCTCCAGTCTGGACTGGGTACAGGACCTGAGGAGGGTTGTCGTTCTGGTCCTGTATCATTAGTTTCACAGTCACGTTGCTACTGAGTGGAGGGGAGCCTCCATCCTGAGCTTTGACGGTGAAAACCAGCTGTTTGAGTTGCTCATAATCAAATGAGCGCACTGCGTGTATTACTCCACTTTCTGCATTAACTGACACACATCGAGAGACTGAAGATCCGTCTAGATCAGAATCCTCAAGAATATAAGATATACGGGCGTTTTGGTTTTCATCAGGATCTTTCGCCCGAACATTGAGAAGAGAGACTCCTGGAGAGTTATTCTCTGAAATAAACGCATTGTAAATATTTTGTGAAAATAGTGGAGCATTATCGTTCACATCAGATACTTTTAAGTGAAAGGTTCTTTTTGTTGAGAGAGGAGGCATTCCTGCATCTGTTGCAACTACAGTGATGTTGTAATCTGTAACACTTTCACGATCTAATACAGTGTCTGTTACCAAAGTATAATAATTTCTTAAATTAGATTTGATTTTGAAAGGTGCATTTTGAGCTATGTTACATGCCACCTGCCCGTTCTCACCTGAATCGAGATCTTTTACATTTATAATGCCAATAGTTGTACCAGGAGGAGAGTCTTCTGACACAGGACTAGTGAATGACATGACGCTGATAGTAGGGGCGTTGTCATTTACATCAGTTACTTCAATTATCACTTTACTTGAATCTGTTAAACCCCCCTGATCTTTTGCATCGATTCTAAGCTCAAATTTTTTATCCTTTTCAAAATCTATTGGGCCCGATACAGACAATACACCAGAGACTTGATCTATGGACAACAAATCAGCTATGTTACTCCTCATGTTTGAAATTGAATATGTGATGTAACCATTCGATCCATTATCTGCGTCTGTAGCATTAACGGTAACAATATTAGTGCCCTTTGCTGCGTTCTCTATCACTGTAGCCTTGTAAACTGACTGGTTAAAAACGGGGGCATTGTCATTTGCATCTAAAACCTTGATGTCTATATTAACGGTGCCAGATCTCTGCGGATTACCACCATCTACTGCTATAAGCTTTAAAGAGAGATGGGGAACCTCCTCTCTGTCTAACTGCTTCTGAAGCACCATCTCAGCATATTTACTCCCGTCTGGATTCACATGCTGCTTTAAAACGAAATTGTCATTTGAAGTTAAAACATAATTTTGCAGGCCATTGACACCCACATCGGGATCCTCCGCACTGTCCATCACAAAACGCGCCCCAAGGTTAGCTGACTCGCTTATGTCTAACATAATATCTGATTTCTTGAACACTGGAGGATGATCATTCACATCTAGCACTTCAATTGTTATGTGGTGTAATTCCATTGGGTTTTCTAAGATGATTTCAAAGCTGAAACTGCAAGGAGTTACGTCTCCACAAAGCTGCTCTCGGTCTATTCTCTCATTCACGACTAGAATCCCTTTGTCTGCCTTCAGCTCGGTGTAGTGGATGTTTTCTCCGGTCACGATACGGGCCCGCCCAGAACGGAGCCTTTTCAAATCCAAACCCAGATCCTGTGCTACGTTACCTATAAGGGAGCCCTTCTTCATCTCTTCTGGGATAGAGTAGCGGATCTGACACAGCACGACATTGAAGAAGCATAGCGACAAAATAACCATGACCCAATGAAGTCCGAAATACAAACGCCATTTGCTGAGTGGTTGTTGATACGCCATTTCAGATAGGGACATTCTCCGAGGAATAAAAAAACAAACAGAGATCCTCCGGTAAAAATTCAATAACATCCACTCTTCCAGATGTGCTTTGTTCTGATATAAGAAAAGACAAATATATCCGCTCGAGTGTAATAAACGTCCTTTTCGAGATGTAAACACTTCCTGGTGCTCCCTCGGAGCCTACATCAATGTTACGTTACAAAGAACGCCCCTGAACTGCAAAGAGAGACGAAGGGCAGATATTGTATTCTTGTTCAACAGCGTCACTTAGAGTCGAAAACGGGAAAATCAAACAGATTGAAGTTTAATAATGGAGAAAGAATCCAAAGAAAAGGAAAAAAAGATAAATACTACTTTCTACAGTAAAATGGTTTATGTATTTAAATTAATGATACCAACAACAATGATAATGGTAATTATGTTAGCATTTAATTAATTGTGTAGTATATTTAGTACTTGCAGATATTCAGAAGTGTGCACAATTGCCACAAGTTAGTATTATTAATAGAATGTAAAAAAAACCCTGACATTATTGTGATACTATTTATTATTATTAATATAAATATGTGTAATCGTGAAAGTAGTCAGAGTGGTAGTAGTAGGAGAAGGAGGAGGAGGAAGAAGTATTTATAAAAAGTAACATTTCTGATATTGTATTAGGAACGTGTAAAGTAAGACAGAAAGCTTTTTTCTGTTTAGAGGAGCTGTCCACACTGTGGTGCTGAAAAGAGCCGCGTACACTTGCTATCGGAAGAGACTGTAACCGATTGCAATCGCAGTTTAGTTTAGACATACAATGTTTAAATAAGTAATGACATTGCATATTGAACCTCACCTCTAGAGGAGAATCTGGTTCATCCAGGATGCTCTTCTCACTCTGTATCCGCTGCATCGTCCCTGTAGAACTGGGGTCCATTATCAGCACGTTCTGACTACCGGCTCTGCCGAACTTACAGTCACTCTTTCTGGAGTCAGTCGTCCTGCACACCTCGTAATTGTACACGTGTTGGAGAGTCCCTGTCCCCAAAGTGTCTGAGTAACGTGGTGGATAATATGGAATCACAGGCAGGCTGGAGTGATACAGGATGCGAGACTGTCTCCATCTGTAGATTTTGACTGAGATAATAACCACTAAACACGTGATGAAGAGGAAGGAAACTACAGCCAAAGCCAACACTAAGTAAAAAGTCAGGTTGTCATTGTACTCCTTGTCGTGTGTAAAGTCAGTGAACTCAGACAGCACTTCAGGGAAGCTGTCCGCCACCGCCACGTTAACAATGACTGTAGCTGAACGAGAGGGCTGCCCGTTGTCCTCCACTATAACACTCAGTCTTTGTTTCACAGCATCTTTATCAGTCACTTGGCGGATAGTTCTTATTTCTCCATTCTGTAAGCCCACTTCAAACAGCGCCCTGTCTGTGGCTTTCTGCAGTTTATAGGAGAGCCAGGCATTCTGTCCAGAGTCCACATCAACAGCCACCACTTTAGTCACCAGATAGCCCACATCTGCTGAACGAGGCACCATTTCAGCCACCAGAGAGCCTCCAGTCTGGACTGGGTACAGGACCTGAGGAGGGTTGTCGTTCTGGTCTTGGATCATTAGTTTCACAGTCACATTGCTACTGAGTGGAGGGGAGCCTCCATCCTGAGCTTTGACAACGAAAACAAGCTGCTTGATCTGTTCGTAATCAAATGAACGCACTGCGTGTATTACTCCGCTTTCTGCATTGATAGAAACATATTGAGAGACTGGAGATCCACCGATATTAGTTTCTTCCAGAATATAAGATATACGCGCGTTTTGGTTTTCATCGGGATCTCTAGCTCTCAGCGTGAGAACAGAAACACCTGGAGAGTTATTCTCTGAAATAAACGCATTGTAAATATTTTGTGAAAATAGTGGAGCATTATCGTTCACATCAGATACTTTTAAGTGAAAGGTTCTTTTTGTTGAGAGAGGAGGCATTCCTGCATCTGTCGCAACTACAGTGATGTTGTAATCTGTAACACTTTCACGGTCTAATACAGTGTCTGTGACCAAAGTATAGTAATTTCTTAAATTGGATTTAATCTTGAAAGGTGCATTTTGTTCTATTTTACAGTTTACTTGACCGTTCTCACTTGAATCGAGATCTTTAACATTTATAATGCCAATAGTTGTACCAGGAGGAGAGTCTTCTGACACAGGACTAGTGAATGACATGACGCTGATAGTAGGGGCGTTGTCATTTACATCAGTTACTTCAATTATCACTTTACTTGAATCTGTTAAACCTCCCTGATCTTTTGCATATATTCTCAGTTCGTACTTTTTATCTTTTTCATAATCAACAGAACCTTTTATTAGGATTACACCAGTTTTTTCGTCTACTGTAAATAAATCACTGAGAGCACTGCTGAGATCTGAAAAATAATACGTCACAATACTGTTTGACCCAAAATCCGCGTCACTAGCATTAACAGTGGTGACGTAAGTATCTCTGGGAGAGTTTTCCATTACTGTAGCTTTGTACACAGATTGATTGAATACTGGAGCGTTATCATTGGCATCGAGGACAGTGATGTCTATATTTACTGTACCAGATCTCTGCGGAGTTCCACCGTCTACAGCTATCAGCTTCAGAGACAGATTAGGGTTTGTCTCTCTGTCTAAAGGCTTCTGAAGCACCATCTCTGCATATTTCTTTCCATCTGCATTCGAGTTTTGTTTCAGAACAAAATTCTCATTCTCGGTCAGAAAATATTCTCTGAGTCCATTGACTCCCACATCTGGGTCTTCTGCGTTCGTCAGTGGAAACGGAGCCCCAACATTGGCTATTTCGCTGATTTCAAAATTGATGTTATTTCTCTTAAAAGTGGGCGAATGATCATTTATGTCAGTTATTTCAACGGTAATTTGATGTAGCTCCATTGGGTTTTCTAAAATCACCTCAAAGCTGAAGCTACACGGCGTTACGTCTCCGCAAAGCTGCTCTCGGTCTATTCTCTCCTTCACGACTAGAATCCCTTTGTCTGCCTTCAGCTCGGTGTACTGGATGCTCTCTCCGGTCACGATGCGGGCCCGGCCAGAACGGAGTCTTTGCAGATCCAAACCAAGGTCCTGTGCTACATTACCGATGAGGGAGCCTTTCTTCATCTCCTCTGGAATAGAATATCTGATATGTCCGCTGACCATATGGTTGAGATAAAAAAGGAAGAACAGAAGCTTCCAATTCTGTCCGCAGCAAAATCGCCATTTCACGCACTGGAAGAAGAATGGTATTCCACATGCCATAGCGAAAGAAAAACAAGAAAATATGCTAAGCAACAATCCGAGCACGATACAATTCTGGAAAAAGACAACGGTGATAATACCTCCAAATAAAATGATTGCCTTTCCAATCTACTGTATATATCTGACAGGAAATATCAAAATAAGACGAGTCTGTTTCCATCGAATATCAGCCCACATAGTGCACTCTACCTCCTTTTCTCTCATAGGCCACGGTGGTAAGGGAGGAGACTGTGTGGTAATGTTGTAGAGAACAAGTTGCATTGACCAACAGCGTCCCTTACAGTCCAAAATCAGAAACAACATGCAACACAGATTTTTCCCCTAACAGTAAGTGATTGATAAAAATATGATTGGGGTTTATTATAACAATTTATAAAATATGTCAAACAAATACTCCGGAAAAAAACACCACGGTCTAAATGCACGTCCCTGTGTTTTCGTATTAAATTGTTCTCATGTATTTAACTCTAATAAACAGCCTATACAAATAGGTGAATGGTAACAGCATCGCAATACACGTCACACACAAAAACAGAAAAGGATTTCAACTTCATCACGACTCAGAGAAGCACCAGGGAACACAAGGGGCGTGGAAAAGCCATGTTGAATGTTATTAGTGACAGGAGACTTTTGCCCGTCAGTATATTATCTACTTCACGTGAAAATAGCTTCTTATAACGATGACGAGTGAATGAATATTAAGCAACAGAGATTCTGGAGTTAATTCAAGGTGGAAAAGCAAGTTTGCAAGCTGTTAAGTTAATAGTCGGCCTTATAGTGACATGTCACAAAGCCAGAGAGAAATATCACATCATATCACTGGCTGAGAAAAAAGACTGATTTTTAAGAGATGAAAATGAATACAACAGCAGTATTCACATCAAGTGTTGCAAAGTAAAACGCTGTCCATGGTGCTGAAATACACCGTGCAACAACTC
The DNA here is from genome assembly GCF_030273125.1 of Centropristis striata. Classification (NCBI taxonomy): domain Eukaryota; kingdom Metazoa; phylum Chordata; class Actinopteri; order Perciformes; family Serranidae; genus Centropristis; species Centropristis striata. Next base: position 29,424,058 of record NC_081528.1, on the reverse strand, counting down.
ACGTTCAGTGTGATTAAACAAAATACGAGGAAAAAAACAGAAACAAAGCTAAGTTATTTAACTGACCTCCAGAGGAGAGTCTGGTTCATCCAGGATGCTCTTCTCACTCTGTATCCGCTGCATCGTCCCTGTAGAACTGGGGTCCATTATCAGCACGTTCTGACTACCGGCTCTGCCGAACTTACAGTCACTCTTTCTGGAGTCAGTCGTCCTGCACACCTCGTAATTGTACACGTGTTGGAGAGTCCCTGTCCCCAAAGTGTCTGAGTAACGTGGTGGATAATATGGAATCACAGGCAGGCTGGAGTGATACAGGATGCGAGACTGTCTCCATCTGTAGATTTTCACTGAGATAATAACCACTAAACACGTGATGAAGAGGAAGGAGACTACAGCCAAAGCCAACACTAAGTAAAAAGTCAGGTTGTCATTGTACTCCTTGTCGTGTGTAAAGTCAGTGAACTCAGACAGCACTTCAGGGAAGCTGTCCGCCACCGCCACGTTAACAATGACTGTAGCTGAACGAGAGGGCTGCCCGTTGTCCTCCACTATAACACTCAGTCTTTGTTTCACAGCATCTTTATCAGTCACTTGGCGGATAGTTCTTATTTCTCCATTCTGTAAGCCCACTTCAAACAGCGCCCTGTCTGTGGCTTTCTGCAGTTTATAGGAGAGCCAGGCATTCTGTCCAGAGTCCACATCAACAGCCACCACTTTAGTCACCAGATAGCCCACATCTGCTGAACGAGGCACCATTTCAGCCACCAGAGAGCCTCCAGTCTGGACTGGGTACAGGACCTGAGGAGGGTTGTCGTTCTGGTCCTGGATCATTAGTTTCACAGTCACATTGCTACTGAGTGGAGGGGAGCCTCCATCCTGAGCTTTGACAACGAAAACAAGTTGCTTGATCTGTTCGTAATCAAATGAACGCACTGCGTGTATAACTCCGCTTTCTGCATTGATAGAAACATACTGAGAGACTGGAGATCCACCGATATTAGTTTCTTCCAGAATATAAGATATACGCGCGTTTTGGTTTTCATCAGGATCTTTAGCCCTCAGCGTGAGAACAGAAACACCTGGAGAGTTATTCTCCGGAATAAACGCATTGTAGATATTTTGTGAAAATAGTGGAGCATTATCGTTCACATCAGATACTTTTAAGTGAAAGGTTCTTTTTGTTGAGAGAGGAGGCATTCCTGCATCTGTGGCAACAACACTGAAGTTATAATCTGAAACACTTTCACGATCTAATACAGTGTCTGTGACCAAAGTGTAATAATTCCTTAAATTGGATTTAATCTTAAAAGGTGCATTTTGTTCTATTTTACAGTTTACTTGACCGTTCTCACTTGAATCGAGATCTTTAACATTTATAATGCCAATAGTTGTACCAGGAGGAGAGTCTTCTGACACAGGACTAGTGAATGACATGACGCTGATAGTAGGGGCGTTGTCATTTACATCAGTTACTTCAATTATCACTTTACTTGAATCTGTCAAACCTCCCTGATCTTTTGCATATATTCTCAGTTCGTACTTTTTATCTTTTTCATAATCAACAGAACCTTTTATTAGGATTACACCAGTTTGTTCATCTACTGTAAATAAATCACTGAGAGCACTGCTGAGATCTGAAAAATAATACGTCACAATACTGTTTGACCCAAAATCTGCGTCACTGGCATTAACAGTGGTGACGTAAGTATCTCTGGGAGAGTTTTCCATTACTGTAGCTTTGTACACAGACTGATTGAATACAGGTGCATTGTCATTAATATCAAGAACAGTGATGTCTATATTTACTGTACCAGATCTCTGCGGAGTTCCACCGTCTACAGCTATCAGCTTCAGAGACAGATTAGGGTTTGTCTCTCTGTCTAAAGGCTTCTGAAGCACCATTTCTGCATATTTCTTTCCATCTGCATTCGAGTTTTGTTTCAGAACAAAATTCTCATTTTCGGTCAGGAAATATTCTCTGAGACCATTGACACCCACATCTGGATCTTCTGCATTTGTCAACGGAAACCGAGCGCCAACATTGGCTGATTCACTAATTTCAAAACGGATCGCATCTCTTTTAAACATGGGCGAATGATCATTTATGTCTGTTATTTCAACTGTAATTTGATGTAGCTCCATTGGGTTTTCTAAAATCACCTCAAAGCTGAAGCTACACGGCGTTACGTCTCCGCAAAGCTGCTCTCGGTCTATTCTCTCCTTCACGACTAGAATCCCTTTGTCTGCCTTCAGCTCGGTGTACTGGATGCTCTCTCCGGTCACGATGCGGGCCCGGCCAGAACGGAGTCTTTGCAGATCCAAACCAAGGTCCTGTGCTACATTACCGATGAGGGAGCCTTTCTTCATCTCCTCTGGAATAGAATATCTGATATGTCCGCTGACCATATGGTTGAGATAAAAAAGGAAGAACAGCAGCTTCCAATTCTGTCCGCAGCAAAATCGCCATTTTACGCTCTGGAAGAAGACTGGTATTCCACATGCCATAGCGAAAGAAAAACAAGAAAATATGCTCAACAAGAATCCAGACACGAAGCTCTTGTTAAAAAGCAGTGAATGCACCTCTGCAGAACAACGATAATTCCTTTTCACTCTACTGTATGGATCTTAGAGGAGATATTGAATCATACTTGTCTGTTTCCCTCGAATGTCAGCCCACATAGTGCACTCTACCTCCTTTTCTCTCATAGGCCACAGTGGTAAGGGAGGGGACAGTGTAGTAATGCTGTAGATGATATGTTGCATTGACCAACAGCGTCCCTTAGAGTCCAAAATCAGAAACACCATGCTACATGGAATGAAATTTACAAATAGTAAATTGAAAATGTAATATTGTACAAATACTTCTTTAACACGGTGTCCATGAATAAATATTAGAAGAAGAAATCCGAGCCATATTCTGATATAATTCCGTTTCTATGTAATAAGCTCTGAAAAATGAAAAAACTGAATTAAAAACTACACGAATATACACTTATCAAGAAAAACAAATACCACTGCAATTATACCATGGATCTGGGAAGCGCTGTGGAAAATAAACGCAAGGAGTTTGGTAAAGCTAGTAGGAGTAACCAACAGCGAAAAGATAATTTTGATCATTAGTAATGCTATTTCCGTCACACGGAAACCATTTCTTTTAACAATTACAAGTGACTGCAAATTAAGAGTCTGCAGAACACGCATGCTGCACAACACATTAAGACACTAGCCAGCTGTCAGTCCCCGTAAACAGTAAAGGCCTCTAAGTCAAAACAATAAATCTGTGAAACAACAACAGAGCATGTAACGCAATTAAAATAAAAGGCACTAATATTTGAATACGAATGCAGTAGTATTTATATCAAGTGATGCGCTGTCCATAGTGCTAAAAAACAAGTTTTAGCGTGCAACAGTTCCCTATCAATTTAACTCAAAAATGTTGGAGAAATAAAGGCACAGAAATGAAGCGATAGTATTTATCTGACCTGTATAATCTCATTTCATTCATTTCAAAGCGCTACAAATATGTCAACATTGCTATTGTATTTAGGAAATGTTCAAATCCATACTAACCCACGGTTAGAAAGCCACTGAAAGAGTTTTGAAAGTGTAGAATGAGCCAAACGAAGTGGGATGCTGTCCATGGTGCTGAAAGTGCTACACTGTTCTCTATCAATGGAAAGCACACAGAAAATAAGAGAGACACATGCACGCAAGATATTCCTAACTCACCTCTAGAGGAGAGTCTGGTTCATCCAGGATGCTCTTCTCACTCTGTATCCGCTGCATCGTCCCTGTAGAACTGGGGTCCATTATCAGCACGTTCTGACTACCGGCCCTGCCGAACTTACAGTCACTCTTTCTGGAGTCAGTCGTCCTGCACACCTCGTAATTGTACACGTGTTGGAGAGTCCCTGTCCCCAAAGTGTCTGAGTAACGTGGTGGATAATATGGAATCACAGGCAGGCTGGAGTGATACAGGATGCGAGACTGTCTCCATCTGTAGATTTTCACTGAGATAATAACCACTAAACACGTGATGAAGAGGAAGGAAACTACAGCCAAAGCCAACACTAAGTAAAAAGTCAGGTTGTCATTGTACTCCTTGTCGTGTGTAAAGTCAGTGAACTCAGACAGCACTTCAGGGAAGCTGTCCGCCACCGCCACGTTAACAATGACTGTAGCTGAACGAGAGGGCTGCCCGTTGTCCTCCACTATAACACTCAGTCTTTGTTTCACAGCATCTTTATCAGTCACTTGGCGGATAGTTCTTATTTCTCCATTCTGTAAGCCCACTTCAAACAGCGCCCTGTCTGTGGCTTTCTGCAGTTTATAGGAGAGCCAGGCATTCTGTCCAGAGTCCACATCAACAGCCACCACTTTAGTCACCAGATAGCCCACATCTGCTGAACGAGGCACCATTTCAGCCACCAGAGAGCCTCCAGTCTGGACTGGGTACAGGACCTGAGGAGGGTTGTCGTTCTGGTCCTGGATCATTAGTTTCACAGTCACATTGCTACTGAGTGGAGGGGAGCCTCCATCCTGAGCTTTGACAACGAAAACAAGCTGTTTGATTTGTTCATAATCAAATGAGCGTACTGCGTGTATTACTCCACTTTCTGCATTAATAGAAACAAATTCAGAAACTGGAGATCCGCCGATATTAGTAATTTCCAGAAGATACGAAATACGTGCGTTTTGGTTATCATCAGAGTCCTTAGCCATCAACGTGAGAACAGAAACACCAGGAGAGTTATTCTCTGAAATAAACGCATTGTAAATATTTTGTGAAAATAGTGGAGCATTATCGTTCACATCAGATACTTTTAAGTTGAAGGTTCTTTTTGTTGAGAGAGGAGGCATTCCTGCATCTGTCGCAACTACAGTGATGTTGTAATCTGAAACACTTTCACGGTCTAATACAGTGTCTGTTACCAAAGTATAGTAATTTCTTAAATTGGATTTAATCTTGAAAGGTGCATTTTGTTCTATTTTACAGTTTACTTGTCCGTTCTCACCTGAATCGAGATCTTTTACATTTATAATGCCAATAGTTGTACCAGGAGGAGAGTCTTCTGACACAGGACTAGTGAATGACATGACGCTGATAGTAGGGGCGTTGTCATTTACATCAGTTACTTCAATTATCACTTTACTTGAATCTGTCAAACCTCCCTGATCTTTTGCATCGATTCTCAGTTCGTACTTTTTGTCTTTCTCATAATCAACAGAACCTTTTATTAGGATTACACCAGTTTTTTCGTCTACTGTAAATAAATCACTGAGAGCACTGCTGAGATCTGAAAAATAATACGTCACAATACTGTTTGATCCGAAATCTGCGTCACTAGCATTAACAGTGGTGACGTAAGTATCTCTGGGAGAGTTTTCCATTACTGTAGCTTTGTACACAGACTGATTGAATACAGGAGCGTTATCATTGACATCAAGAACAGTGATGTCTATATTTACTGTACCAGATCTCTGCGGAGTTCCACCGTCTACAGCTATCAGCTTCAGAGACAGATTAGGGTTTGTCTCTCTGTCTAAAGGCTTCTGAAGCACCATCTCTGCATATTTCTTTCCATCTGCATTCGAGTTTTGTTTCAGAACAAAATTCTCATTTTCGGTCAGGAAATATTCTCTGAGACCATTGACACCCACATCTGGGTCTTCTGCATTTGTCAGTGGAAACCGAGCGCCAGTGTTAGCTATTTCGCTGATTTCAAAATTGATGTTATTTCTCTTAAAAGTGGGCGAATGATCATTTATGTCAGTTATTTCAACTGTAATTTGATGTAGCTCCATTGGATTTTCTAAAATCACCTCAAAGCTGAAGCTACACGGCGTTACGTCTCCGCAAAGCTGCTCTCGGTCTATTCTCTCCTTCACGACTAGAATCCCTTTGTCTGCCTTCAGCTCGGTGTACTGGATGCTCTCTCCGGTCACGATGCGGGCCCGGCCAGAACGGAGTCTTTGTAGATCCAAACCGAGGTCCTGTGCTACATTACCGATGAGGGAGCCTTTCTTCATCTCCTCTGGAATAGAATATCTGATATGTCCGCTGACCATATGGTTGAGATAAAAAAGGAAGAACAGCAGCTTCCAATTCTGTCCGCAGCAAAATCGCCATTTTACGCTCTGGAAGAAGACTGGTATTCCACATGCCATAGCGAAAGAAAAACAAGAAAATATGCTCAGCAACAATCCGAGCACGATACAATTCTGGATGAAGACAACGGTGACTATACCTCCAAATAAAATGATTGCCTTTCCAATCTACTGTATATATCTGACAGGAAATATCAAAATAAGACGAGTCTGTTCCCCTCGAATATCAGCCCACATAGTGCACTCTACCTCCTTTTCTCTCATAGGCCACGGTGGTAAGGGAGGAGACTGTGTGGTAATGTTGTAGAGAACAAGTTGCATTAACCAACAGCGTCCCTTAGAGTCCAAAATCAGAAACAACATGCAACACAGATTTTTCCCTAACAGAAAGTAGTTGATAAAATATGATTAGTGTTTATTATAAGAATTTAAAATAAATATATCAAACCAATACTACGGGAAAAAAAGGCCACGGTCTAAATGTACATCTCCCTGTGTTTTCGTATTAAATTGTTCTCATTAATTTAACTCTAATAAATAGGCTGTGCAAATATGTGACTGGTAACAGCATTGCAAAAAACGTCACACACATGAACAAAAACATAAAAGGATTTCAACTTCATCACGACTCAGGGAAGCACGAGGGAACACAAGGGGCGTGGAAAAGCCATGTTGAATGTTATTAGTGACAGGAGACTTTTGCCCGTCAGTATAATATCTACTTCACGTGAAAATGGCTTCTTATAACGATGACGAGTGAATGAATATTAAGCAACAGAGATTCTGGAGTTAATTCAAGGTGGAAAAGCAAGTTTGCAAACTGTTCAATTAACAGTCGGCCTTATAACGACATGTCACAAAGCCAGAGAGAAAGAATATCACTGGCTGGAAAAAAAAGACTGATTTTTAAGAGGTGGAAATGAATACAACAGCAGTACTCACATCAAGGGTTGCAGAGTAAAACGCTGTCCATGGTGCTGAAATACACCGTGCAACAACTCACATTCAGTGTGATTAAACAAAGTATGAGGAAAACAACAGAAACAAAGCTACGTTATTTAACTGACCTCCAGAGGAGAGTCTGGTTCATCCAGGATGCTCTTCTCACTCTGTATCCGCTGCATCGTCCCTGTAGAACTGGGGTCCATTATCAGCACGTTCTGACTACCGGCTCTGCCGAACTTACAGTCACTCTTTCTGGAGTCAGTCGTCCTGCACACCTCGTAATTGTACACGTGTTGGAGAGTCCCTGTCCCCAAAGTGTCTGAGTAACGTGGTGGATAATATGGAATCACAGGCAGGCTGGAGTGATACAGGATGCGAGACTGTCTCCATCTGTAGATTTTCACTGAGATAATAACCACTAAACACGTGATGAAGAGGAAGGAGACTACAGCCAAAGCCAACACTAAGTAAAAAGTCAGGTTGTCATTGTACTCCTTGTCGTGTGTAAAGTCAGTGAACTCAGACAGCACTTCAGGGAAGCTGTCCGCCACCGCCACGTTAACAATGACTGTAGCTGAACGAGAGGGCTGCCCGTTGTCCTCCACTATAACACTCAGTCTTTGTTTCACAGCATCTTTATCAGTCACTTGGCGGATAGTTCTTATTTCTCCATTCTGTAAGCCCACTTCAAACAGCGCCCTGTCTGTGGCTTTCTGCAGTTTATAGGAGAGCCAGGCATTCTGTCCAGAGTCCACATCAACAGCCACCACTTTAGTCACCAGATAGCCCACATCTGCTGAACGAGGCACCATTTCAGCCACCACAGAGCCTCCAGTCTGGACTGGGTACAGTACCTGAGGAGGGTTGTCGTTCTGGTCTTGGATCATTAGTTTCACAGTCACATTGCTACTGAGTGGAGGGGAGCCTCCATCCTGAGCTTTGACAACAAAAACAAGCTGCTTGATCTGTTCGTAATCAAATGAGCGCACTGCGTGTATTACTCCGCTTTCTGCATTTATAGAAACATATTCAGAGACTTGAGATCCACCGATATTAGTTTCTTCCAGAATATAAGATATACGCGCGTTTTGGTTTTCATCGGGATCTTTAGCCCTCAGCGTGAGAACAGAAACACCTGGAGAGTTATTCTCTGAAATAAACGCATTGTAAATATTTTGTGAAAATAGTGGAGCATTATCGTTCACATCAGATACTTTTAAGTTAAAGGTTCTTTTTGTTGAGAGGGGAGGAATTCCTGCATCTGTCGCAACTACAGTGATGTTGTAATCTGAAACACTTTCACGGTCTAATACAGTGTCTGTTACCAAAGTATAGTAATTTCTTAAATTGGATTTAATCTTGAAAGGTGCATTTTGTTCTATTTTACAGTTTACTTGACCGTTATCACCTGAATCGAGATCTTTTACGTTTATAATGCCAATAGTTGTACCAGGAGGAGAGTCTTCTGACACAGGACTAGTGAATGACATGACGCTGATAGTAGGGGCGTTGTCATTTACATCAGTTACTTCAATTATCACTTTACTTGAATCTGTCAAACCCCCCTGATCTTTTGCATCGATTCTCAGTTCGTACTTTTTGTCTTTTTCATAATCAACAGAACCTGATATTGATATTACGCCAGTTTTTTCATCAATTTTAAATAAATCAGTGAGACCACTATTGAGATCTGAAAAATAATACGTCACAATACTGTTTGACCCAAAATCTGCGTCACTGGCATTAACAGTGGTGACGTAAGTATCTCTGGGAGAGTTTTCCATTACTGTAGCTTTGTACACAGACTGATTGAATACAGGTGCATTGTCATTGTTGTCAAGAACAGTGATGTCTATATTTACTGTACCAGATCTCTGCGGAGTTCCACCGTCTACAGCTATCAGCTTCAGAGACAGATTAGGGTTTGTCTCTCTGTCTAAAGGCTTCTGAAGCACCATCTCTGCATATTTCTTTCCATCTGCATTCGAGTTTTGTTTCAGAACAAAATTCTCATTCTCGGTCAGAAAATATTCTCTGAGTCCATTGACACCCACATCTGGGTCTTCTGCACTCGTCAGTGAAAACCGAGCACCAGTATTAGCCGATTCACTGATTTCAAAACGGATCGCATCTCTTTTAAACGTGGGCGAATGATCATTTATGTCGGTTATTTCAACTGTAATTTGATGTAGCTCCATTGGATTTTCTAAAATCACCTCAAAGCTGAAGCTACACGGCGTTACGTCTCCGCAAAGCTGCTCTCGGTCTATTCTCTCCTTCACGACTAGAATCCCTTTGTCTGCCTTCAGCTCGGTGTACTGGATGCTCTCTCCGGTCACGATGCGGGCCCGGCCAGAACGGAGTCTTTGCAGATCCAAACCAAGGTCCTGTGCTACATTACCGATGAGGGAGCCTTTCTTCATCTCCTCTGGAATAGAATATCTGATATGTCCGCTGACCATATGGTTGAGATAAAAAAGGAAGAACAGCAGCTTCCAATTCTGTCCGCAGCAAAATCGCCATTTTACGCACTGGAAGAAGACTGGTATTCCACATGCCATAGCGAAAGAAAAACAAGAAAATATGCTCAGCAACAATCCGAGCACGATACAATTCTGGAAAAAGACAACGGTGACTATACCTCCAAATAAAATGATTGCCTTTCCAATCTACTGTATATATCTGACAGGAAATATCAAAATAAGACGAGTCTGTTCCCCTCGAATATCAGCCCACATAGTGCACTCTACCTCCTTTTCTCTCATAGGCCACGGTGGTAAGGGAGGAGACTGTGTGGTAATGTTGTAGAGAACAAGTTGCATTGACCAACAGCGTCCCTTAGAGTCCAAAATCAGAAACAACATGCAACACATATTTTTTCCCCTAACAGTAAGTGATTAATAAAAATATGATTGGGGTTTATTATAATAATTTATAAAATATGTCAAACAAATACTCCGGAAAAAAACACCACGGTCTAAATGCACGTCCCTGTGTTTTCGTATTAAATTGTTCTCATGTATTTAACTCTAATAAACAGCCTATACAAATATGTGAATGGTAACAGCATCGCAATACACGTAACACACATAAACAAAAACAGAAAAGGACTTCAACTTAATCACTACTCAGGGAAGCACGAGGAAACACAAGGGGCGTGGAAAAGCGATGTTGAATGTTATTAGTGACAGGAGACTTTTGCCCGTCAGTATAATATCTACTTCACGTGAAAATAGCTTCTTATAAGGATGACGAGTGAATGAATATTAAGCAACAGAGATTCTGGAGTTAATTTAAGGTGGAAAAGCAAGTTTGCAAACTGTTAAGCTAAGAGTCGGCCTTATAGTGACATGTCACAAAGCCAGAGAGAAATATCACATCATATCACTGGCTGAGAAAAAAGACTGATTTTTAAGAGATGAAAATGAATACAACAGCAGTATTCACATCAAGTGTTGCAAAGTAAAACGCTGTCCATGGTGCTGAAATACACCGTGCAACAACTCACGTTCAGTGTGATTAAACAAAATACGAGGAAAAAAACAGAAACAAAGCTAAGTTATTTAACTAACCTCCAGAGGAGAGTCTGGTTCATCCAGGATGCTCTTCTCACTCTGTATCCGTTGCATCGTCCCTGTAGAACTGGGGTCCATTATCAGCACGTTCTGACTACCGGCTCTGCCGAACTTACAGTCACTCTTTCTGGAGTCAGTCGTCCTGCACACCTCGTAATTGTACACGTGTTGGAGAGTCCCTGTCCCCAAAGTGTCTGAGTAACGTGGTGGATAATATGGAATCACAGGCAGGCTGGAGTGATACAGGATGCGAGACTGTCTCCATCTGTAGATTTTCACTGAGATAATAACCACTAAACACGTGATGAAGAGGAAGGAGACTACAGCCAAAGCCAACACTAAGTAAAAAGTCAGGTTGTCATTGTACTCCTTGTCGTGTGTAAAGTCAGTGAACTCAGACAGCACTTCAGGGAAGCTGTCCGCCACCGCCACGTTAACAATGACTGTAGCTGAACGAGAGGGCTGCCCGTTGTCCTCCACTATAACACTCAGTCTTTGTTTCACAGCATCTTTATCAGTCACTTGGCGGACAGTTCTTATTTCTCCATTCTGTAAGCCCACTTCAAACAGCGCCCTGTCTGTGGCTTTCTGCAGTTTATAGGAGAGCCAGGCATTCTGTCCAGAGTCCACATCAACAGCCACCACTTTAGTCACCAGATAGCCCACATCTGCTGAACGAGGCACCATTTCAGCCACCAGAGAGCCTCCAGTCTGGACTGGGTACAGGACCTGAGGAGGGTTGTCATTCTGGTCCTGGATCATTAGTTTCACAGTCACGTTGCAACTGAGTGGAGGGGAGCCTCCATCCTGAGCTTTGACAACGAAGACAAGCTGCTTGATCTGTTCGTAATCAAATGAGCGCACTGCGTGTATTACTCCGCTTTCTGCATTGATAGAAACATATTGAGAGACTGGAGATCCACCGATATTAGTTTCTTCCAGAATATAAGATATACGCGCGTTTTGGTTTTCATCGGGATCTTTAGCCCTCAGCGTGAGAACAGAAACACCTGGAGAGTTATTCTCTGAAATAAACGCATTGTAAATATTTTGTGAAAATAGTGGAGCATTATCGTTCACATCAGATACTTTTAAGTGAAAGGTTCTTTTTGTTGTTAGAGGAGGCATTCCTGCATCTGTCGCAACGACAGTGATGTTGTAATCTGTAACACTTTCACGGTCTAATACAGTGTCTGTTACCAAAGTATAGTAATTTCTTAAATTGGATTTAATCTTGAAAGGTGCATTTTGTTCTATTTTACAGTTTACTTGACCGTTCTCACCTGAATCGAGATCTTTTACATTTATAATGCCAATAGTTGTACCAGGAGGAGAGTCTTCTGACACAGGACTAGTGAATGACATGACGCTGATAGTAGGGGCGTTGTCATTTACATCAGTTACTTCAATTATCACTTTACTTGAATCTGTTAAACCTCCCTGATCTTTTGCCTCGATTCTCAGTTCGTACTTTTTATCTTTCTCATAATCAACAGAACCTTTTATTAGGATTACACCAGTTCTTTCATCTACTGTAAATAAATCACTGAGAGCACTGCTGAGATCTGAAAAATAATACGTCACAATACTGTTTGACCCAAAATCTGCGTCACTGGCATTAACAGTGGTGACGTAAGTATCTCTGGGAGAGTTTTCCATTACTGTAGCTTTGTACACAGACTGATTGAATACAGGTGCATTGTCATTAATATCAAGAACAGTGATGTCTATATTTACTGTACCAGATCTCTGCGGAGTTCCACCGTCTACAGCTATCAGCTTCAGAGACAGATTAGGGTTTGTCTCTCTGTCTAAAGGCTTCTGAAGCACCATCTCTGCATATTTCTTTCCATCTGCATTCGAGTTTTGTTTCAGAACAAAATTCTCATTCTCGGTCAGGAAATATTCTCTGAGACCATTGACACCCACATCTGGATCTTCTGCACTCGTCAAAGTAAAACGAGCGCCAACATTAGCTGATTCGCTAATTTCAAAATTGATGTTATTTCTCTTAAACGTGGGCGAATGATCATTGATGTCTGTTATTTCAACTGTAATTTGATGTAGCTCCATTGGATTTTCTAAAATCACCTCAAAGCTGAAGCTACACGGCGTTACGTCTCCACAAAGCTGCTCTCGGTCTATTCTCTCCTTCACGACTAGAATCCCTTTGTCTGCCTTCAGCTCGGTGTACTGGATGCTCTCTCCGGTCACGATGCGGGCCCGGCCAGAACGGAGTCTTTGTAGATCCAAACCAAGGTCCTGTGCTACATTACCGATGAGGGAGCCTTTCTTCATCTCCTCTGGAATAGAATATCTGATATGTCCGCTGACCATATGGTTGAGATAAAAAAGGAAGAACAGCAGCTTCCAATTCTGTCCGCAGCAAAATCGCCATTTTACGCACTGGAGGAAGGCTGCTTTTCCACATGCCATAGCGAAAGAAAAAAAAACAAGAATATATGCTCAGCAACAATCCGAGCACGATACAATTCTGGATGAAGACAACGGTGACTATACATTCAAATAAAATGATTGCCTTTCCAATCTACTGTATTAATCTGACAGGAGATATCAAAATAAGACGAGTCTGTTTCCCTCGAATGTCAGCCCACATAGTGCACTCTACCTCCTTTTCTCTCATAGGCCACTGTGGTAAGGGAGGAGACTGTGTGGTAATGTTGTAGAGAACAAGTTGCATTAACCAACAGCGTCCCTTAGAGTCCAAAATCAGAAACAACATGCAACACATATTTCTCCCTAACAGTAAGTAGTTGATAAAATATGATTAGTGTTTATTATAAGAATTTAAAAAAAATATATCAAACCAATAAACGCCACGGTCTACATGTACATCTCCCTGTGTTTTCGTATTAAACTGTTCTCATTAATTAACTCTAATACATAGGCTGTGCAAATATGTGAATGGTAACAGCATTGAAAAAAACGTCACACACATAAACAAAAACAGAAAAGGACTTCAACTTCATCACGACTCAGGGAAACACGAGGGAACACAAGGGGCGTGGGAAAGCCATGTTGAATGTTATTAGTGACAGTAAACTTTTGGCCGTCAGTATTATAACTACTTCACGTGAAAACGGCTTCTTTTAACGATGACGAGTGAATGAATATTAAGCAACAGAGATTCTGGAGACAAGGTCGAAAAGCAAGTTTGCAAACTTGAAGTTAACAGTCGGCCTTATAACGACATGTCACAAAGTCAAAGAGAGAAAGAACATCACATCATATCACTGGTTGAGAAAAAAGGCTGATTTTTAAGAGGTGAAAATGAATACAACCGCAGTATTCACGTCAAGGTTTGCAAAGTGAAACGCTGTCCATGGTGCTGAAATACACCGTGCATCAACTCACATTCAGTGTGATTAAACAAAGTATGAGGAAAACAACAGAAACAAAGCTAAGTTATTTAACTGACCTCCAGAGGAGAGTCTGGTTCATCCAGGATGCTCTTCTCACTCTGTATCCGCTGCATCGTCCCTGTAGAACTGGGGTCCATTATCAGCACGTTCTGACTACCGGCTCTGCCGAACTTACAGTCACTCTTTCTGGAGTCAGTCGTCCTGCACACCTCGTAATTGTACACGTGTTGGAGAGTCCCTGTCCCCAAAGTGTCTGAGTAACGTGGTGGATAATATGGAATCACAGGCAGGCTGGAGTGATACAGGATGCGAGACTGTCTCCATCTGTAGATTTTCACTGAGATAATAACCACTAAACACGTGATGAAGAGGAAGGAAACTACAGCCAAAGCCAACACTAAGTAAAAAGTCAGGTTGTCATTGTACTCCTTGTCGTGTGTAAAGTCAGTGAACTCAGACAGCACTTCAGGGAAGCTGTCCGCCACCGCCACGTTAACAATGACTGTAGCTGAACGAGAGGGCTGCCCGTTGTCCTCCACTATAACACTCAGTCTTTGTTTCACAGCATCTTTATCAGTCACTTGGCGGATAGTTCTTATTTCTCCATTCTGTAAGCCCACTTCAAACAGCGCCCTGTCTGTGGCTTTCTGCAGTTTATAGGAGAGCCAGGCATTCTGTCCAGAGTCCACATCAACAGCCACCACTTTAGTCACCAGATAGCCCACATCTGCTGAACGAGGCACCATTTCAGCCACCAGAGAGCCTCCAGTCTGGACTGGGTACAGGACCTGAGGAGGGTTGTCGTTCTGGTCCTGGATCATTAGTTTCACAGTCGCGTTGCTACTGAGTGGAGGGGAGCCTCCATCCTGAGCTTTGACGATTAGCTGCAGCTGTTTAATTTGCTCATAATCAAAGGAACGAACTGCACTAAGAACTCCAGTCTCCGAGTTTAAAGACACATAAGTAGAAACCGGACTACCACTGACTTGAGTGTCCTCTAAAAGATAAGAGATTCTGGCGTTTTGATTCGAATCAGAATCTCGCGCGCTGACAGCAAATATGGAGATTCCAGGAGAATTATTCTCTGTGACGTAAGCAGAGAAGCTGTTTTTGTCGAACACTGGTGTGTTGTCATTAATGTCAGATATTTTAAGGTGTAATTTTGTCGAGCTAGAAAGAGGAGGAGACCCCAAATCAGTGGCTGTTATTGTTATATTATATTCAGAGACTGCTTCTCTATCAAAATATTGATCTGAGATCAAATTGTAATAGTTTGTTAGAGATGATTCGATCTTAAAGGGAAGTTTTCCATCTATAGAACATTTAATTTGGCCATTACTCTCAGAATCTGCGTCTTTAATGTTTAAAATAGCGATCGTCGTACCAGGACGTGCATCCTCAGACAGGGGGCTGGAAAATGACATAATATTTATAACTGGAGCATTGTCGTTGACATCAAAAACATCTAATATAATTTTACTTGTTCCGGTTAGGCCGCCCTGATCCTTTGCTTCGACTCTCACCTCGTATTTCCTTTCTTTTTCATAATCTATTTGACCAGATACAGAAACCGTGCCGGTGTGTTCATCAATACTGAATATATTCCCTGTACTTCCTTTCGTCTTAGACATAATGTAAGTAATGACTCCGTTTGAACCACTGTCTGCGTCTGTGGCATTTACTGTAATAATGTTTGTGCCTTTCAATGTGTTTTCCATCACAGACGCTTTATACACTGATTGGTTAAATACTGGAGCATTATCGTTAACATCTAACACAGTAATATCTATATTTACTGTACCAGATCTCTGTGGGGTTCCTCCGTCAATTGCGATTAATTTCAAAGACAGATGGGGATGTCGCTCTCTGTCTAAAGGCTTCTGGAGAACCATTTCAACATATTTACCTCCATCTGGATTTTCATGTTGCTTCAAGATAAAATTCTCGTTTGGTGATAAAATATAATCTTGTAACGCATTTTGCCCGACATCTAGATCTTCTGCACTCTGCAGTGGAAACTGCACTCCGACTACAGCTGATTCACTGATTTCAAGGCTGATAGGTTTATCTTTATTTGGGAAGACGGGAGCATGATCATTTATATCTAAAACCTCAACAGTTACTCTGTGCAATTCCATCGGATTTTCTAAAATGACCTCAAAGCTGAAGCTACACGGCGTTACGTCTCCACAAAGCTGCTCTCGGTCTATTCTCTCGTTCACGACTAGAATCCCTTTGTCTGCCTTCAGCTCGGTGTAGTGGATGTTTTCTCCGGTCACGATACGGGCCCGCCCAGAACGGAGCCTTCTCAGATCCAAACCCAGATCTTGCGCTACATTACCGATAACAGAGCCTTTCTTCATCTCCTCTGGGATAGAATAACGAATCTGACCACCTACCATGTTCACCGCATAAAGAAGAAGCATAAGCAGTCCTATTTGCCTTCGAAATCCATAAAACAATCGCCATCTTGCGGGTGTGTAGGTGAGAGATCCTCGAATTGCCATCATGGTAACAATGAATAAAAAAGAAGATTTATGTCCAATTGATATGATGGCGAAGCTGTTCTGAAATATCCGTGTCCAGGTCACTAAAACAGCTCTTCAACCTTTACATGGAAGCCTATGAAACCATCTCCTCTCTTACGAGCCCAAAACCTCGACAAAACACACAGAGCCTTCTTCACTGTATAGTCAGTCAGCCAGGGGAGGTCTGAATGACGACATCACACATAAAATGTTGGACTGACCAACAGCGTCCCTTGGAGTCCAAACAGTGAACATCAGTTAAAGCTCTGAAGCAGACAAACTGAACACATCTCCAATGGAAATCACATTGGAATGTTTTTTAAAAGGTATTTCCAACTAAAAGCACATTTCAATTGGACATATGGCATCATGCCGGATTCCGTTTAGAAGTAAAACAGAAAACTAAATTTCAATCTCAAAACAATACGCCACAGCACACCCAGTACTACAAAACAAACTAATTCATAAATCATTCCATGAGTAAATGTTTGAAAATAGAAAACATATCTAGTTGTTAGCTTGATCAAAGACATGCATTTATAAACTATAAATCATATAAATGACTCCCTTGTAGTGTGTCTTTAAATTTCGAGGACTTAGAAATACAAATACCGAAGTAAAGCACTCGCCTCTCAAATATGTGTATATCGAACAATTCTTGATTGGGACGCGTTTAATTTGCCTAGGAATTGCAGAAGGAAAAAATATTGTAAATATTGTGAAGTTAAAATATGTTGGGGACCTAGGATGTGCATGGTGCTACTGCTGAGCAGTGACAGGTTCATTATTATTTTATTGTGAATGTGTTCTTTCTTATGTTTTCCCATGTATTATTTGTACCTCTAAACCCAGAATAAAGCATAGCTTACTGACATAATTCGCTTTTTCTAAACGGGCAGAATTTATGAACAAGAAAATCATAACTTTGACAATGGACGTGCAGGCAAGCTAAATTCGAACGTTGCTTTGCCAAAAACACATTAAGGAAGGAAAAAATGTGTTTAGAAGTCCATGTTATTAAAAGCTTTGTCTGCAAAACGAAAACAGGAACAACAATACTGTCCGGCATACAAACTAAGTCGCTGTCCGTGGTGCTGAAAGTTACTGGTTGCAGTGCAACACTTTTTTTTTCTACCAATGCAGCTATAAAAAGACAAAAAGGGGGCACACAGAGGAGGAAAAATGTATAACTGACCTCTAGAGGAGAGTCTGGTTCATCCAGGATGCTCTTCTCACTCTGTATCCGCTGCAACGTCCCTGTAGAACTGGGGTCCATTATCAGCACGTTCTGACTACCGGCTCTGCCGAACTTACAGTCACTCTTTCTGGAGTCAGTCGTCCTGCACACCTCATAATTGTACACGTGTTGGAGAGTCCCTGTCCCCAAAGTGTCTGAGTAACGTGGTGGATAATATGGAATCACAGGCAGGCTGGAGTGATACAGGATGCGAGACTGTCTCCATCTGTAGATTTTCACTGAGATAATAACCACTAAACACGTGATGAAGAGGAAGGAGACTACAGCCAAAGCCAACACTAAGTAAAAAGTCAGGTTGTCATTGTACTCCTTGTCGTGTGTAAAGTCAGTGAACTCAGACAGCACTTCAGGGAAGCTGTCCGCCACCGCCACGTTAACAATGACTGTAGCTGAACGAGAGGGCTGCCCGTTGTCCTCCACTATAACACTCAGTCTTTGTTTCACAGCATCTTTATCAGTCACTTGGCGGATAGTTCTTATTTCTCCATTCTGTAAGCCCACTTCAAACAGCGCCCTGTCTGTGGCTTTCTGCAGTTTATAGGAGAGCCAGGCATTCTGTCCAGAGTCCACATCAACAGCCACCACTTTAGTCACCAGATAGCCCACATCTGCTGAACGAGGCACCATTTCAGCCACCAGAGAGCCTCCAGTCTGGACTGGGTACAGGACCTGAGGAGGGTTGTCGTTCTGGTCCTGGATCATTAGTTTCACAGTCACATTGCTACTGAGTGGAGGGGAGCCTCCATCCTGAGCTTTGACGATTAGCTGCAGCTGTTTAATTTGCTCATAATCAAAGGAACGAACTGCACTAAGAACTCCAGTCTCAGAGTTTAAAGACACATAAGTAGAAACCGGACTACCACTGACTTGAGTGTCCTCTAAAAGATAAGAGATTCTGGCGTTTTGATTCGAATCAGAATCCCGCGCGCTGACAGCAAATATGGAGATTCCAGGAGAATTATTCTCTGTGACGTAAGCCGAGAAGCTGTTTTTCTTGAACACTGGTGCGTTGTCATTAATGTCAGATATTTTAAGGTGTAATTTTGTCGAGCTAGAAAGAGGAGGAGACCCCAAATCAGTGGCTGTTATTGTTATATTATATTCAGAGACTGCTTCTCTATCAAAGTATTGATCTGAGATCAAATTGTAATAGTTTGTTAGAGATGATTCGATCTTAAAGGGAAGTTTCCCATCTATAGAACATTTGATTTGTCCATTACTCTCAGAATCTGCGTCTTTAATGTTCAAAACAGCAACAGTTGTACCAGGATGTGCATCCTCAGACAGGGGGCTGGAAAAAGACATAATATTTATAACTGGAGCATTGTCGTTGACATCAACAACATCTAATATAATTTTACTTGTCCCGGTGAGACCGCCCTGATCCTTTGCTTCGACTCTCACCTCATATTTTCTGTCTTTTTCATAATCTATTTGACCAGATACAGAAACTGTGCCGGTGTGTTCATCGATACTGAAAATATTTGCTGCACTTCCTTTCATTTTAAACAAGCTATAAGTAATCATTCCATTTGAACCACTGTCTGCGTCGGTGGCATTTACTGTAATAATGCTTGTGCCTTTCAATGTGTTTTCAATCACAGACGCTTTATACACTGATTGGTTAAATACTGGAGCATTATCGTTAACATCTAACACAGTAATATCTATATTTACTGTACCAGATCTCTGTGGTGTTCCTCCGTCAACTGCGATTAATTTCAAAGACAGATGGGGATGTCGCTCTCTGTCTAAAGGCTTCTGGAGAACCATTTCAACATATTTACCTCCATCTGGATTAGCATGTTGCTTCAAGATAAAATTTTCATTTGGAGATAAAATATAATCTTGCAACGCGTTTTGTCCGACATCTAGATCTTCTGCACTCTGCAGTGCAAACTGCACTCCGACTACAGCTGATTCACTGATTTCAAGGCTGATAGGTTTATCTTTATTTGGGAAGACGGGAGCATGATCATTTATATCTAAAACCTCAACTGTTACTCTGTGCAGTTCGATTGGGTTTTCTAAAATGACCTCAAAGCTGAAGCTACACGGCGTTACGTCTCCACAAAGCTGCTCTCGGTCTATTCTCTCGTTCACGACTAGAATCCCTTTGTCTGCCTTCAGCTCGGTGTAGTGGATGTTTTCCCCGGTCACGATACGGGCCCGCCCAGAACGGAGCCTCCTCAGATCCAAACCCAGATCTTGCGCTACATTACCGATAACAGAGCCTTTCTTCATCTCCTCTGGGATAGAATAACGAATCTGACCACCTACCATGTTCACCGCATAAAGAAGCAACATAAGCAGTCCTATTTGCCCTCGAAATCCATAAAACAATCGCCATCTTGCGGATGTGTAGGTGAGAGATCCTCGAATTGCCATTATGGCAACAATGAATAAAAAAGATGATTTATGTCCAATTGATATGATGGCGAAGCGGTCCTGAAATATCCGTGTCCTGGTCACTTAAAACAGCTCTTCAACCTTTACATGCAAGTGTATGAAACCTTGCTCTCTCTTACGAGCCCTAAACCTCGACAAAACACACAGAGCCTTCTTCACTGTATAGTCAGTCAGCCAGGGGATGGGCTGAATGACGACACACATAAAATGTTGGACTGACCAACAGCGTCCCTTAGAGTCCAAACAGTGAAAATCAGTTAAAGCTCTGAAGCAGACAAACTGAGCACATCTCCAATGGAAATCACATTGGAATGTTTTTAAAAAGGTTTTTCGAACTAAAAGCACATTTCAACTGAACACATGGCATTATACCAGATTCCGTTTAGAAGAACGGAAAATTTAATTTAAATCTCAAAACAATTCTCCTACAGTGCACCCTGTACGCCAAAAATAAACCAATTAATAAATCAATACATACATAATATTTTGTAAATAGAAAAATAAATCTAGTTTAACTTGATCAAAAAATATGCATATATATACATACACACTATAAACCATATCAATGACACCCTTGAATGAGTCACTAATTTTCGAAGTCTTAGAAGTACACATGGGGAAGTAAAGCACTCGCCTCTGAAATACGTGTATATCGAGAAATTCTTGATTGGGACGCGTTCCATACGCCAATGTAGAATGAAAGAAAATAATGTACATATTGGGAAGGTAAAACATGTCAGAGATCATGGCTTTGCATGGTGCTACTGCTGGACAGTGACAGGTTCATTATAACTTAATTGTGACAGTATTATTACTTTCGTTTTGGCAGCATTATTGTTATCTTTAAACATGAAATAAAGCATATGTTACTGACATCATTCATCCATGTCAATCGGGCAGATTTTATAAAAACTAAATCATAACTTTGACAGTGGTCAAGTGCAGGCCAGCTAAATTAGAACATCACTTTGCCAAAAACACCTTAAGGCAGGAAAACATTGATACCTATGTTCTCAGAAGCCCATGCGATTCTACGGAAGCGTATTGCTGCCACACTGAAAAAAAATATAAAAGGCTCAGTATCACGTAATTACGTGAAACTGTCACGTTTTAACATGATAGTTTCACGTTAAAACGTGATAAATATATTGTTGTAACAATACACTTTTCACGTTATAATGTCATATTGAGCCTTTTTTTAAGTGTGGCAGCAATATGCTGCAGGACGATTCAGAGCCGTGTCTGCAGGGACGAAAACAAACACACCGATACTGTCAGGCGTTAACAACTGCTGTCCATGGTGCTGAACGTTACTGCATGGAGTGCAATGGTTTCGGGTTTTTTTTCTCAATACAGCTTTACACAAAAATAGAACAAGGTGCCACATTGACGAGGCAAACATTTTTAACTCACCACTACAAGACAGACGAGATCATCCAGGATGATCTACTCACCCTGTATCTGCATTAACGATGACGAGTGAATGTACATTCAGCAACAGAGACTCTGGAGATAACTCAAGGTGGAAAAGCACAGTTGCAAGCTATAAAGACAACAGTTCACCTTTACACGACAAGTCAAAAGGTCAAAGAAAGAAAGAATATTACAGCATAGCACTGACTGAGAATAAAGGATTAATTTTATTTTTGTTAAGTTCGGAATATTTTTTTACAACCGCAGTTTTCAGGTCAAGCGATATAAAGTAAAACGCTGTCCATGGTGTTGATGTACACCGTGCAGCAGCTCACAATCAATGTAGCTGAACAAAGTATGAGAAAGAAAAGCACAGAAACGAAGCTAAGTACTTTAACTGACCTCCAGAGGAGAGTCTGGTTCATCCAGGATGCTCTTCTCACTCTGTATCCGCTGCATCGTCCCTGTAGAACTGGGGTCCATTATCAGCACGTTCTGACTACCGGCTCTGCCGAACTTACAGTCACTCTTTCTGGAGTCAGTCGTCCTGCACACCTCGTAATTGTACACGTGTTGGAGAGTCCCTGTCCCCAAAGTGTCTGAGTAACGTGGTGGATAATATGGAATCACAGGCAGGCTGGAGTGATACAGGATGCGAGACTGTCTCCATCTGTAGATTTTCACTGAGATAATAACCACTAAACACGTGATGAAGAGGAAGGAGACTACAGCCAAAGCCAACACTAAGTAAAAAGTCAGGTTGTCATTGTACTCCTTGTCGTGTGTAAAGTCAGTGAACTCAGACAGCACTTCAGGGAAGCTGTCCGCCACCGCCACGTTAACAATGACTGTAGCTGAACGAGAGGGCTGCCCGTTGTCCTCCACTATAACACTCAGTCTTTGTTTCACAGCATCTTTATCAGTCACTTGGCGGATAGTTCTTATTTCTCCATTCTGTAAGCCCACTTCAAACAGCGCCCTGTCTGTGGCTTTCTGCAGTTTATAGGAGAGCCAGGCATTCTGTCCAGAGTCCACATCAACAGCCACCACTTTAGTCACCAGATAGCCCACATCTGCTGAACGAGGCACCATTTCAGCCACCAGAGAGCCTCCAGTCTGGACTGGGTACAGGACCTGAGGAGGGTTGTCGTTCTGGTCTTGGATCATTAGTTCCACAGTCACATTGCTACTGAGTGGAGGGGAGCCTCCATCCTGAGCTTTGACGATTAGCTGCAGCTGTTTAATTTGCTCATAATCAAAGGAACGAACTGCACTAAGAACTCCAGTCTCAGAGTTTAAAGACACATAAGTAGAAACCGGACTACCACTGACTTGAGTGTCCTCTAAAAGATAAGAGATTCTGGCGTTTTGATTCGAATCACAATCCCGCGCGCTGACAGCAAATATGGAGATTCCAGGCGAATTATTCTCTGTGACGTAAGCCGAGAAGCTGTTTTTCTCGAACACTGGTGCGTTGTCATTAATGTCAGATATTTTAAGGTGTAATTTTGTCGAGCTAGAAAGAGGAGGAGACCCCAAATCAGTGGCTGTTATTGTTATATTATATTCAGAGACTGCTTCTCTATCAAAATATTGATCTGAGATCAAATTGTAATAGTTTGTTAGAGATGATTCGATCTTAAAGGGAAGGTTTCCATCTATAGAACATTTGATTTGTCCATTACTCTCAGAATCAGCGTCTTTAATGTTCAAAACAGCAACAGTTGTACCAGGATGTGCATCCTCAGACAGGGGGCTGGAAAAAGACATAATATTTATAACTGGAGCATTGTCGTTGACATCAACAACATCTAATATAATTTTACTTGTTCCAGTTAGGCCGCCCTGATCCTTTGCTTCGACTCTCACCTCGTATTTTCTGTCTTTTTCATAATCTATTTGACCAGATACAGAAACTGTGCCGGTGTGTTCGTCAATACTGAATATATTCCCTGTACTTCCTTTCATTTTAGACAAACTGTAAGTGATCATTCCATTTGAACCACTGTCTTCGTCTGTGGCATTTACTGTAACAATGCTTGTGCCTTTCAATGTGTTTTCCATCACAGACGCTTTATACACTGATTGGTTAAATACTGGAGCATTATCGTTAACATCTAACACAGTAATATCTATATTTACTGTACCAGATCTCTGTGGTGTTCCTCCGTCTACTGCGATTAATTTCAAAGACAGATGGGGATGTCGCTCTCTGTCTAAAGGCTTCTGGAGAACCATTTCAACATATTTACCTCCATCTGGATTAGCATGTTGCTTCAAGATAAAATTGTCGTTTGGTGATAAAATATAATCTTGCAGCGCATTTTGAAGCACATCTAAGTCCTCTGCACTCTGCAGTGGAAACTGCACTCCGACTACAGCTGATTCACTTATTTCAAAACTGATAGGCTTATCTTTATTTTGGAAGACGGGAGCATGATCATTTATATCTAAAACCTCAACAGTTACTCTGTGCAGTTCGATTGGGTTTTCTAAAATGACCTCAAAGCTGAAGCTACACGGAGTTACGTCTCCACAAAGCTGCTCTCGGTCTATTCTCTCGTTCACGACTAGAATCCCTTTGTCTGCCTTCAGCTCGGTGTAGTGGATGTTTTCCCCGGTCACGATACGGGCCCGCCCAGAACGGAGCCTCCTCAGATCCAAACCCAGATCTTGCGCTACATTACCGATAACAGAGCCTTTCTTCATCTCCTCTGGGATAGAATAACGAATCTGACCACCTACCATGTTCACCGCATAAAGAAGCAACATAAGCAGTCCTATTTGCCCTCGAAATCCATAAAACAATCGCCATCTTGCGGATGTGTAGGTGAGAGATCCTCGAATTGCCATCATGGCAACAATGAATAAAAAAGATGATTTATGTCCAATTGATATGATGGCGAAGCTGTTCTGAAATATCCGTGTCCTGGTCACTAAAACAGTTCTTCAACCTTTACATGCAAGTGTATGAAACCTTGCTCTCTCTTACGAGCCCTAAACCTCGACAAAACACACAGAGCCTTCTTCACTGTATAGTCAGTCAGCCAGGGGATGGGCTGAATGACGACACACAGAAAATGTTGGACTGACCAACAGCGTCCCTTAGAGTCCAAACAGTGAACATCAGGAAACTCTCTGAAGTAGATAAACCGAATTACCTCTGGTGGAAATGACATTGGAATGTTTTTAAAAAACTATTTGTGAGATAAAATATATTTCACACTTATGCCACATTATGTTTCAAAGTGAAACTCAAAGGTAGATGAGAAAAATCACATGTAATTCTAAAAAGACATTAGCTAAGAGTGCACTGGGTCCTGTTAAAAAAATAGTTAATTTGTAAAAATAATACTAATATTAATAAATGTATCTTCATGGAAATCATGCTTGTTTAATATCTAAGGTCAATATGCACAATTCCTTCCAATGATTCAAGGATTTGCAAAGTCTTAAGAAGAGGGATGTGAAAGTTCAGCACTAGCATCTACAACAGTTTTGTATGAGTATATATCCAACGGTCACATATAGTGCAAATGTAGGAAGAAGGCGTCACTTCAATATTTTGCAGCGAAATTACGTTGGACATTTGCCATATGCGTTAAACACAGCCCAGCAGTGGCAATTTCATTAATTAACAGTAACTGTTTTCTTTCTTGATCTTTTGCAGGGGGCTTTATACCTCGTGTAAACCATTCTAACACAAGCTTCCTTGCCAGGCATATTGGATGAAGCCAAAGGAACAGAACTTTGGCAGTAAACTTTGCGCAGACATGTAACGAATTTCATGTGTCATTACTTTCCGCAGATCACATTAATGCGATATGACACTTACATAAAAAAGTCAGCATGGTATTCTTCCAGGGATCTATTACAAAGTATCTAGACATAAAACGCAAAGCAACATCCATTAGGCCAAGTCAACTGAGATGCTGTCCATGGTGCTGAAAATTACTGCATGAAGTGGAACAGTTTTTATCACGACACCTAAACAAAAGGAAAAGAACAAACGGGGCACACAGGTGAAGTTAAATAATTTAACTAACCTCTAGAGGAGAGTCTGGTTCATCCAGGATGCTCTTCTCACTCTGTATCCGCTGCATCGTCCCTGTAGAACTGGGGTCCATTATCAGCACGTTCTGACTACCGGCTCTGCCGAACTTACAGTCACTCTTTCTGGAGTCAGTCGTCCTGCACACCTCGTAATTGTACACGTGTTGGAGAGTCCCTGTCCCCAAAGTGTCTGAGTAACGTGGTGGATAATATGGAATCACAGGCAGGCTGGAGTGATACAGGATGCGAGACTGTCTCCATCTGTAGATTTTCACTGAGATAATAACCACTAAACACGTGATGAAGAGGAAGGAAACTACAGCCAAAGCCAACACTAAGTAAAAAGTCAGGTTGTCATTGTACTCCTTGTCGTGTGTAAAGTCAGTGAACTCAGACAGCACTTCAGGGAAGCTGTCCGCCACCGCCACGTTAACAATGACTGTAGCTGAACGAGAGGGCTGCCCGTTGTCCTCCACTATAACACTCAGTCTTTGTTTCACAGCATCTTTATCAGTCACTTGGCGGATAGTTCTTATTTCTCCATTCTGTAAGCCCACTTCAAACAGCGCCCTGTCTGTGGCTTTCTGCAGTTTATAGGAGAGCCAGGCATTCTGTCCAGAGTCCACATCAACAGCCACCACTTTAGTCACCAGATAGCCCACATCTGCTGAACGAGGCACCATTTCAGCCACCAGAGAGCCTCCAGTCTGGACTGGGTACAGGACCTGAGGAGGGTTGTCGTTCTGGTCCTGGATCATTAGTTTCACAGTCACATTGCTACTGAGTGGAGGGGAGCCTCCATCCTGAGCTTTGACGATTAGCTGCAGCTGTTTAATTTGCTCATAATCAAAGGAACGAACTGCACTAAGAACTCCAGTCTCAGAGTTTAAAGACACATAAGTAGAAACCGGACTACCACTGACTTGAGTGTCCTCTAAAAGATAAGAGATTCTGGCGTTTTGATTCGAATCAGAATCTCGCGCGCTGACAGCAAATATGGAGATTCCAGGAGAATTATTCTCTGTGACGTAAGCCGAGAAGCTGTTTTTCTCGAACACTGGTGCGTTGTCATTAATGTCAGATATTTTAAGGTGTAATTTTGTCGAGCTAGAAAGAGGAGGAGACCCCAAATCAGTGGCTGTTATTGTTATATTATATTCAGAGACTGCTTCTCTATCAAAATATTGATCTGAGATCAAATTGTAATAGTTTGTTAGAGATGATTCGATCTTAAAGGGAAGTTTCCCATCTATAGAACATTTGATTTGCCCATTACTCTCAGAATCTGCGTCTTTAATGTTTAAAATAGCGATCGTCGTACCAGGACGTGAATCTTCAGACAGGGGGCTGGAAAATGACATTATATTTATAACTGGGGCATTGTCGTTGACATCAACAACATCTAATATAATTTTACTTGTTCCGGTTAGGCCGCCCTGATCCTTTGCTTCGACTCTCACCTCGTATTTTCGGTCTTTTTCATAATCTATTTGACCAGATACAGAAACTGTGCCGGTGTGTTCATCAATACTGAATATATTTGCTGCATTTCCTTTCATTTTAGACAAACCGTAAGTAATCATTCCATATGAACCACTGTCAGCGTCTGTGGCATTTACTGTAATAATGCTTGTGCCTTTCAATGTGTTTTCCATCACATACGCTTTATACACTGATTGGTTAAACACTGGAGCATTATCGTTAGCATCTAACACGGTGACATCTATATTTACTGTACCAGATCTCTGTGGTGTTCCTCCGTCAACTGCGATTAATTTCAAAGACAGATGGGGATGTCGCTCTCTGTCTAAAGGCTTCTGGAGAACCATTTCAACATATTTACCTCCATCTGGATTCGTGTGTTGCTTCAAAATGAAATTGTCATTTGGAGATAAAATATAATCTTGCAACGCGTTTTGCAGCACATCTAGATCCTCTGCACTCTGCAGTGGAAACTGCACTCCGACTACAGCTGATTCACTTATTTCAAGGCTGATAGGTTTATCTTTATTTTGGAAGACGGGAGCATGATCATTTATATCTAAAACCTCAACAGTTACTCTGTGCAATTCCATCGGGTTTTCTAAAATGACCTCAAAGCTGAAGCTACACGGAGTTACGTCTCCACAAAGCTGCTCTCGGTCTATTCTCTCGTTCACGACTAGAATCCCTTTGTCTGCCTTCAGCTCGGTGTAGTGGATGTTTTCTCCGGTCACGATACGGGCCCGCCCAGAACGGAGCCTCCTCAGATCCAAACCAAGATCTTGCGCTACATTACCGATAACAGAGCCTTTCTTCATCTCCTCTGGGATAGAATAACGAATCTGACCACCTACCATGTTCACCGCATAAAGAAGCAACATAAGCAGTCCTATTTGCCTTCGAAATCCATAAAACAATCGCCATCTTGCGGATGTGTAGGTGAGAGATCCTCGAATTGCCATCATGGAAACAATGAATAAAAAAGATAATTTATGTCCAATTGATATGATGGTGAAGCTGCTCTGATATATCCGTGTCCTGGTCACTAAAACAGCTCTTCAACCTTTACATGGAAGCCTATGAAACCATCTCCTCTCTTACTAGCCCAAAACCTCGACAAAACACACAGAGCCTTCTTCACTGTATAGTCAGTCAGCCAGGGGATGGGCTGAATGACGACAAACATAAAATGTTGGACTGACCAACAGCGTCGCTTAGAGTCCAAACAGTGAACATCAGTTAAAGCTCTGAAGCAGACAAACTGAACACATCTCCAATGGAAATAACGTTGTTGTGTATTTCAAAATGTATTTCTAACTAAAAGCTAGTTTCAACTGAACATATGGCAGTATATCAGATTCTTTTAAGAAGAACAGAAAATTGAATTCCAATCTCAAAACAATACGCCACAGCACACCCTGTACTACTAAATAAACTAATTAATAAATCATTCCATAAGTAAATGTTTGAAAATAGAAAAAATGTTGTTTTTAGTTTGATGGAAAATATGCATATATACACTATAACCCATATAAATGACTCCCTTAAATGAGTCATTAATTTTCGAGGTCATAGAAATACAAATGCGGAAGTAAAGCATTTGCCTCTGAAATATGTGTATATCGAACAATTCTTGATTGGGACGTGTTTCATATGCCTAAGAAATGCAGAGAGAAAGAAAATAATGTAAATAAGTGTGAAGCTAAAGTATGTCAGGGATCTGGTCTGTGCCAGGTGCTACTGCTGAGCAGTGACAGGTTCATTATTATTTAATTGTGAATGTGTTATTACTTAAGTTTTCCCAGGTATTATTTGTACCTCTAAATCCAGAATAAAGCATAGTTTACTGACACTATTCTCTCATGTTAAGCGGGCAGGATTGATAAACAAGAAAATCATAACTTTGACAATGGACGTAGTACAGACAAGCTTAATTAGAAAGGTACTTTGCCAAAAACATATTAAGGAAGGAAAAAATAAATAAATGCTTATGTCTTCAGAAATCCATGCTATTAAAATCTTTGTCTGCAAAAACGAAAACAGGCATAACAGAACTGTCCGGCATACAAACTTAGTCGCTGTCCATGGTGCTGAAAGTTACTGGTTGCAGTGCAACAGATTTGATCAATGCAGCTATGAAAAGACAACAAGGGGGCACACAGACGAGACAAAAATGTATAACTGACCTCCAGAGGAGAGTCTGGTTCATCCAGGATGCTCTTCTCACTCTGTATCCGCTGCATCGTCCCTGTAGAACTGGGGTCCATTATCAGCACGTTCTGACTACCGGCTCTGCCGAACTTACAGTCACTCTTTCTGGAGTCAGTCGTCCTGCACACCTCGTAATTGTACACGTGTTGGAGAGTCCCTGTCCCCAAAGTGTCTGAGTAACGTGGTGGATAATATGGAATCACAGGCAGGCTGGAGTGATACAGGATGCGAGACTGTCTCCATCTGTAGATTTTCACTGAGATAATAACCACTAAACACGTGATGAAGAGGAAGGAAACTACAGCCAAAGCCAACACTAAGTAAAAAGTCAGGTTGTCATTGTACTCCTTGTCGTGTGTAAAGTCAGTGAACTCAGACAGCACTTCAGGGAAGCTGTCCGCCACCGCCACGTTAACAATGACTGTAGCTGAACGAGAGGGCTGCCCGTTGTCCTCCACTATAACACTCAGTCTTTGTTTCACAGCATCTTTATCAGTCACTTGGCGGATAGTTCTTATTTCTCCATTCTGTAAGCCCACTTCAAACAGCGCCCTGTCTGTGGCTTTCTGCAGTTTATAGGAGAGCCAGGCATTCTGTCCAGAGTCCACATCAACAGCCACCACTTTAGTCACCAGATAGCCCACATCTGCTGAACGAGGCACCATTTCAGCTACCAGAGAGCCTCCAGTCTGGACTGGGTACAGGACCTGAGGAGGGTTGTCGTTCTGGTCCTGGATCATTAGTTTCACCGTCGCGTTGCTACTGAGTGGAGGGGAGCCTCCATCCTGAGCTTTGACGATTAGCTGCAGCTGTTTAATTTGCTCATAATCAAAGGAACGAACTGCACTAAGAACTCCAGTCTCCGAGTTTAAAGACACATAAGTAGAAACCGGACTACCACTGACTTGAGTGTCCTCTAAAAGATAAGAGATTCTGGCGTTTTGATTCGAATCAGAATCCCGCGCGCTGACAGCAAATATGGAGATTCCAGGAGAATTATTCTCTGTAACGTAAGCAGAGAAGCTGTTTCTCTCGAACACTGGTGCGTTGTCATTAATGTCAGATATTTTAAGGTGTAATTTGGTCGAGCTAGAAAGAGGAGGAGACCCCAAATCAGTGGCTGTTATTGTTATATTATATTCAGAGACTGCTTCTCTATCAAAATATTGATCTGAGATTAAATTGTAATAGTTTGTTAGAGATGATTCAATCTTAAAGGGAAGTTTCCCATCTATAGAACATTTGATTTGCCCATTACTCTCAGAATCAGCGTCTTTAATGTTTAAAACAGCAACAGTTGTACCAGGATGTGCATCCTCAGACAGGGGGCTGGAAAATGACATAATATTTATAACTGGAGCATTGTCGTTGACATCAACAACATCTAATATAATTTTACTTGTTCCGGTTAGGCCGCCCTGATCCTTTGCTTCGACTCTCACCTCGTATTTTTTGTCTTTTTCATAATCTAATTGACCAGATACAGAAACTGTGCCGGTGTGTTCATCGATACTGAAAATATTTCCTGCATTTCCTTTCATTTTAGACAAACCGTAAGTAATCATTCCATTTGAGCCACTGTCTGCGTCTGTGGCATTTACTGTCATAATGCTCGTGCCTTCCATTGTGTTTTCCATCACAGACGCTTTATACACTGATTGGTTAAATACTGGAGCATTATCGTTAGCATCTAACACGGTGACATCTATATTTACTGTACCAGATCTCTGTGGTGTTCCTCCGTCAACTGCGATTAATTTCAAAGACAGATGGGGATGTCGCTCTCTGTCTAAAGGCTTCTGGAGAACCATTTCAACATATTTACCTCCATCTGGATTAGCATGTTGCTTCAAGATAAAATTCTCGTTTGGTGATAAAATATAATCTTGCAACGCGTTTTGTCCGACATCTAGATCCTCTGCACTCTGCAGTGGAAACTGCACTCCGATTACAGCTGATTCACTGATTTCAAAACTGATAGGCTTTTCTTTATTTGGGAAGACGGGAGCATGATCATTTATATCTAAAACCTCAACAGTTACTCTGTGCAGTTCGATTGGGTTTTCTAAAATGACCTCAAAGCTGAAGCTACACGGAGTTACGTCTCCACAAAGCTGCTCTCGGTCTATTCTCTCGTTCACGACTAGAATCCCTTTGTCTGCCTTCAGCTCGGTGTAGTGGATGTTTTCTCCGGTCACGATACGGGCCCGCCCAGAACGGAGCCTTCTCAGATCCAAACCCAGATCTTGCGCTACATTACCGATAACAGAGCCTTTCTTCATCTCCTCTGGGATAGAATAACGAATCTGACCACCTACCATGTTCACCGCATAAAGAAGCAACATAAGCAGTCCTATTTGCCTTCGAAATCCATAAAACAATCGCCATCTTGCGGATGTGTAGGTGAGAGATCCTCGAATTGCCATCATGGTAACAATGAATAAAAAAAGATGATTTATGTCCAGTTGATATGATGGTGAAGCTGCTCTGATATATCCGTGTCCTGGTCACTAAAAACAGCTCTTCAACCGTTACATGGAAACCTATGAAACCATCTCCTCTCTTACGAGCCCTAAACCTCGACAAAACACACAGAGCCTTCTTCACTGTATAGTCAGTCAGCCAGGGGATGGGCTGAATGACGACACACAGAAAATGTTGGACTGACCAACAGCGTCCCTTAGAGTCCAAACAGTGAACATCAGGAAAATCACTGAAGTAGATAAACTGAATTACCTCTGGTGGAAATGACATTGGAAGTTTTTTTTAAAAAAACTATTTGTAAGATAATACATTTCACAATTATGCCATTTTAGGTTTCAAAGTGAAACTCAAAGGTAGATGAGAAAAATCACATGTAATTCTAAAAAGATATTAGCTAAGAGTACACTGGGTCCTGTTAAAAAATAGGTAATTTGTAAAAATAATACTAATATTAATAAATGATTCTTCATGAAAATCATGCTTGTGTAATATCTAAGGTCCATATGCATAATTCTTTCCAATGACTCAAGGATTTGCAAAGTCTTAAGAAGAGGGATGTGGAAGTTCAGCACTAGCATCTACAACAGTTTTGTATGAATACATATCCAACGGTCACATATAGTGCAAATGTAGGAAGAAGGCGTCACTTCAATATTGTGCAGCGAAATTACGTTTGACATTTGCCATCTGCATCAAACACAGCCCAGCAGTGGCAATTTCATTAATTAACAGTAACTGTATTCTTTCTTCATCTTTTGCAGGGGGCTTTATACCTCGTGTAAACCATTCTAACACAAGCTTCCTTGCCAGGCATATTGGATGAAGCCAAAGAAACAGAACTTTGGCAGTAAACTTTGCTCAGACATGAAACGAAATTCATGTGTCGTTACTTTCCGCAAATCACATTAGGGCGATATGACAGTTACATAAAAAAAAGTCAACATGGTATTCTTTCAGGGATCTATTACAAAGTATCTTGACATCAACGCAAAGCAACATCCATTCGGCCAAGTCAACTGAGATGCTGTCCATGGTGCTGAAAATTACTGCATGAAGTGCAACAGTTTATCACTTCAAACAAACAAAAGGAAAAGAACAAACGGGGCACACAGGTGAAGTTAAATAATTTAACTAACCTCCAGAGGAGAGTCTGGTTCATCCAGGATGCTCTTCTCACTCTGTATCCGCTGCATCGTCCCTGTAGAACTGGGGTCCATTATCAGCACGTTCTGACTACCGGCTCTGCCGAACTTACAGTCACTCTTTCTGGAGTCAGTCGTCCTGCACACCTCGTAATTGTACACGTGTTGGAGAGTCCCTGTCCCCAAAGTGTCTGAGTAACGTGGTGGATAATATGGAATCACAGGCAGGCTGGAGTGATACAGGATGCGAGACTGTCTCCATCTGTAGATTTTCACTGAGATAATAACCACTAAACACGTGATGAAGAGGAAGGAAACTACAGCCAAAGCCAACACTAAGTAAAAAGTCAGGTTGTCATTGTACTCCTTGTCGTGTGTAAAGTCAGTGAACTCAGACAGCACTTCAGGGAAGCTGTCCGCCACCGCCACGTTAACAATGACTGTAGCTGAACGAGAGGGCTGCCCGTTGTCCTCCACTATAACACTCAGTCTTTGTTTCACAGCATCTTTATCAGTCACTTGGCGGATAGTTCTTATTTCTCCATTCTGTAAGCCCACTTCAAACAGCGCCCTGTCTGTGGCTTTCTGCAGTTTATAGGAGAGCCAGGCATTCTGTCCAGAGTCCACATCAACAGCCACCACTTTAGTCACCAGATAGCCCACATCTGCTGAACGAGGCACCATTTCAGCCACCAGAGAGCCTCCAGTCTGGACTGGGTACAGGACCTGAGGAGGGTTGTCGTTCTGGTCCTGGATCATTAGTTTCACAGTCACGTTGCTACTGAGTGGAGGGGAGCCTCCATCCTGAGCTTTGACGATCAGCTGCAGCTGTTTAATTTGCTCATAATCAAAGGAACGAACTGCACTAAGAACTCCAGTCTCCGAGTTTAAAGACACATAAGTAGAAACCGGACTACCATTGACTTGAGTGTCCTCTAAAAGATAAGAGATTCTGGCGTTTTGATTGGAATCAGAATCCCGCGCGCTGACAGCAAATATGGAGATACCAGGAGAATTATTCTCTGTGACGTAAGCAGAGAAGCTGTTTTTCTTGAACACTGGTGCGTTGTCATTAATGTCAGATATTTTAAGGTGTAATTTTGTCGAGCTAGAAAGAGGAGGAGACCCCAAATCAGTGGCTGTTATTGTTATATTATATTCAGAGACTGCTTCTCTATCAAAATATTGATCTGAGATCAAATTGTAATAGTTTGTTAGAGATGATTCGATCTTAAAGGGAAGTTTTCCATCTATAGAACATTTAATTTGGCCATTACTCTCAGAATCTGCGTCTTTAATGTTTAAAATAGCGATCGTCGTACCAGGACTTGAATCCTCAGACAGGGGGCTGGAAAATGACATAATATTTATAACTGGAGCATTGTCATTGACATCAACCACATCTAATATAATTTTACTTGTCCCGGTGAGACCGCCCTGATCCTTTGCTTCGACTCTCACCTCGTATTTTCTGTCTTTTTCATAATCTATTTGACCAGATACAGAAACCGTGCCGGTGTGTTCATCAATACTGAATATATTCCCTGTACTTCCTTTCATTTTAAACAAACTATAAGTAATCATTCCATATGAACCACTGTCGGCGTCGGTGGCATTTACTGTAATAATGTTTGTGCCTTTCAATGTGTTTTCCATCACAGACGCTTTATACACTGATTGGTTAAATACTGGGGCATTATCGTTAGCATCTAACACAGTGACATCTATATTTACTGTACCAGATCTCTGTGGTGTTCCTCCGTCAACTGCGATTAATTTCAAAGACAGATGGGGATGTCGCTCTCTGTCTAAAGGCTTCTGGAGAACCATTTCAACATATTTACCTCCATCTGGATTAGCATGTTGCTTCAAGATGAAATTGTCATTTGGTGATAAAATATAATCTTGCAACGCGTTTTGCCCCACATCTAGATCCTCTGCACTCTGCAGTGCAAACTGCACTCCGACTACAGCTGATTCACTGATTTCAAGGCTGATAGGTTTATCTTTATTTGGGAAGACGGGAGCATGATCATTTATATCCAAAACCTCAACAGTTACTCTGTGCAATTCCATCGGGTTTTCTAAAATCACCTCAAAGCTGAAGCTACACGGAGTTACGTCTCCACAAAGCTGCTCTCGGTCTATTCTCTCGTTCACGACTAGAATCCCTTTGTCTGCCTTCAGCTCGGTGTAGTGGATGTTTTCTCCGGTCACGATACGGGCCCGCCCAGAACGGAGCCTCCTCAGGTCCAAACCAAGATCTTGCGCTACATTACCGATAACAGAGCCTTTCTTCATCTCCTCTGGGATAGAATAACGAATCTGACCACCTACCATGTTCACCGCATAAAGAAGAAGCATAAGCAGTCCTATTTGCCTTCGAAATCCATAAAACAATCGCCATCTTGCGGGTGTGTGGGTGAGAGATCCTCGAATTGCCATCATGGCAACAATGAATTAAAAAAAGATGATTTATGTCCAGTTGATATGATGGTAAAGTTTTTCTAAAATATCCGTGTCCTGGTCACTAAAACAGTTCTTCAACCTTTACATGCAAGTTTATGAAACCATACTCTCTCTTACGAGCCCTAAACCTCGACAAAACACACAGAGCCTTCTTCACTGTATAGTCAGTCAGCCAGGGGAGGGCTGAATGACGACACACATAAAATGTTGGACTGACCAACAGCGTCCCTTAGAGTCCAAACAGTGAACATCAGTTTTAGCTCTGAAGCAGACAAACTGAACACATCTCCAATGGAAATCACATTGGAATGTTTTTGGAAAAAGTACTTCTAACTAAAAGCACATTCCAACTGAACATATGGAATCATGCCTGATTCCGTTTAGAAGTAAAGCAGAAAAGTAAGCATCAATCTAAAAACAATCCGCCTACAGTGCACCCTGTATTACAACACAAACTAATTAATGAATCAATGCATAAATAATTGGGTTTTTTTAAATAGGAAGAAAAATAGCTGTTAACTTGATCGAAAGTATAAATATATAAACTAAATCATATAAATGACTCCCTTGAATGAGTCACTAATTTACGAAGTCTTAGAAATACACATGGGGAAGTAAAGCACTCGCCTCTGAAATACGTGTATATCGAACAATTCTTGATTGGGACGCGTTTACTATGTCGGTGCAGAATGAAAGAAAATAATGTAAATATTGGGAAGCTAAAATATGTCAGGGATCTGGGCTGTGCATGGTGCTACTGCTGGGCAGTTACAATGTTACATTATAACTTCATTGTCACTGTATTTTTACTTACGTTTCTGCAGCATTATTGGTACCTTTGAACATAAAATAAAGCATACGTTGCTGACATCATTCTTCCATGTCAAGAGTGCAGATTTTATAAAAACTAAATCATAACTTTGATAGTGGTCGAGTGCAGGCCAGCTAAATTAGAACATCACTTTGCCAAAAACACCTTAAGGCAGGAAAACATTGATACCTATGTTTTCAGAAGCCCATGCGATTCTACGGGGCGTATTGCTGCCAGTCTGATTTTTTTTTTTTTTTAAGGCTCAGTATCACGTAATACTTGAACTATCACGTTTTAACATGATAGTTTCACGTTAAAACGTGATGAATATATTGTTGTAACAATTAACGTTTAACGTTATAACGTCATATTGAGCCTTTTTTAAGTGTGGCAGCAATATGCTGCAGTACGATTCAGAGCCATGTCTGCAAGGACGGAAACAGACGCAGCAATACTGTCCAACGTTAACAACTGAGACACTGTCCATGGTGCTGGACGTTTACTGCTTGGAGTGCAATGGTTTCTGGGTTTTTTTATTCTCAATGAAGTTTTACACAAAAAGAGAACAAGGTGCCACATTGACGAGGCAAACATTTTAACTCACCATTACAAGACAGACTAGATCATCCAGGATGATCTACTCACCCTGTATCTGCATTAACGATGACGAGTGAATGCACATTAAGCAATAGATACTCTGGAGATAACTCAAGGTGGAAAAGCAAGGTTGCAAACTATAAAGATAACAGACCACCTTTACACGACATGTCAAAAAGTCAAAAGAGAAAGAATTTTACAGCACTGACTGAGAATAAAGGCTGCATTTTCTTTTTGTTAAGTTCGAAATATGAATACAACCGCAGTATTCACGTCAAGTGATGTAAAGTATGATGTACACCGAGCAGCAGCTCACAATCAATGTAGCTGAACAAAGTATGAGAAAGAACAGCACAGAAACGAAGCTAAGTAATTTAACTGACCTCTAGAGGAGAGTCTGGTTCATCCAGGATGCTCTTCTCACTCTGTATCCGCTGCATCGTCCCTGTAGAACTGGGGTCCATTATCAGCACGTTCTGACTACCGGCTCTGCCGAACTTACAGTCACTCTTTGTGGAGTCAGTCGTCCTGCACACCTCGTAATTGTACACGTGTTGGAGAGTCCCTGTCCCCAAAGTGTCTGAGTAACGTGGAGGATAATATGGAATCACAGGCAGGCTGGAGTGATACAGGATGCGAGACTGTCTCCATCTGTAGATTTTCACTGAGATAATAACCACTAAACACGTGATGAAGAGGAAGGAAACTACAGCCAAAGCCAACACTAAGTAAAAAGTCAGGTTGTCATTGTACTCCTTGTCGTGTGTAAAGTCAGTGAACTCAGACAGCACTTCAGGGAAGCTGTCCGCCACCGCCACGTTAACAATGACTGTAGCTGAACGAGAGGGCTGCCCGTTGTCCTCCACTATAACACTCAGTCTTTGTTTCACAGCATCTTTATCAGTCACTTGGCGGATAGTTCTTATTTCTCCATTCTGTAAGCCCACTTCAAACAGCGCCCTGTCTGTGGCTTTCTGCAGTTTATAGGAGAGCCAGGCATTCTGTCCAGAGTCCACATCAACAGCCACCACTTTAGTCACCAGATAGCCCACATCTGCTGAACGAGGCACCATTTCAGCCACCAGAGAGCCTCCAGTCTGGACTGGGTACAGGACCTGAGGAGGGTTGTCGTTCTGGTCCTGGATCATTAGTTTCACAGTCACGTTGCTACTGAGTGGAGGGGAGCCTCCATCCTGAGCTTTGACAACGAAAACAAGCTGCTTGATCTGTTCGTAATCAAATGAGCGCACTGCGTGTATGACTCCACTTTCTGCACTAACAGAAACATATTGAGAGACTGGAGATCCACCTATCTCAGACTCTTCCAAAATGTAGGAAACACGAGCGTTCTGGTTTTCATCGGAGTCTTTAGCATTAACAGTTAGTACAGATAGACCTGGAGAATTATTCTCTGGGAGGAATGCACTATAAGAGCCTCGTGGAAACACCGGAGCATTATCATTGATATCAGAGACCTTTAGATAAAAGGTTCTTTTATTTGTGAGAGGGGGAGATCCTGCGTCTGAAGCAATTACAGTGATGTTACATTCTGACAGATTCTCACGATCTAATAGAGCATCGGTCATCAATGCATAATAATTTCTCACATTGGATTTAATTTTAAAGGGAACATTGCCTTCGATTGTGCACCTCACTTGTCCATTTTCTCCCGAATCAACATCTTTAACATTAATGATGCCAATGGTGGTACCAGCAGGGGAATCTTCTGACACAGGACTAGTGAATGACATAACGTTAATGACGGGGGCGTTATCATTTACATCGATTACCTCAATTTCAACTTTGCTAGAATCCGTCAGTCCACCTTGATCTTTTGCTTCAACCCTGAGCTCAATTTTTTTGTCTTTTTCAAAATCTATTTCCTTTGCCACATATATATTTCCAGTAGTCTCATCTATATCGAACAAATCAGCGAGTCCTGCTTTTGATTTAGAAAAGGAATACGTTATCTTCCCGTTTGAACCGCTATCTATGTCGCTTGCATTTACAGTAAGAACGTGAGTGCCTTTTGCTGCATTTTCAATCACCGTGGCCTTATACACAGACTGATTAAACACAGGGGCATTATCATTGACATCTAGAATATGGACGTCTATATTTACTGTACCAGATCTCTGTGGATTTCCGCCGTCCACGGCCAACAGTTTCAGAGACAGGCGTGGCTGCTCCTCTCTATCTAAGGGTTTCTGAAGCACCATTTCAGCATATTTACTGCCGTCTGGATTGACATGTTGTTTCAGAACAAAATTGTCGTTCGGTGTTAAAATGTAATTCTGCAGACCGTTTTCTCCAACATCAGCATCGTCCGCACTCTCTAAAACAAAACGGGAATTAAGCACAGCCGATTCGCTTATTTCAAATTTCAAGTGGCTGTTTTGGAAAGTGGGAGCATTGTCGTTTACGTCCAATACTTCTATAGTCACAGTGTGCAACTCCATTGGTGTTTCCAATAAAATCTCAAAGGCAAAGCTACATGGCGTTACGTCTCCACAAAGCTGCTCTCGGTCTATTCTCTCGTTCACGACTAGAATCCCTTTGTCTGCCTTCAGCTCGGTGTACTGGATGTTTTCTCCGGTCACGATACGGGCCCGACCAGAACGGAGCCTTTTCAGGTCCAAACCAAGGTCCTGTGCGACGTTACCAACAATAGATCCTTTTCTCATCTCTTCTGGGATGGAATATCGGATCTGTGCCACCGCTCGATTCAGAAAAATGAATTGAAAAATAAAGAGATACACTGCCCCTCGTAATCGTCCAAACAATCGCCATTTTACGCCTCCCTCTCGAAGATTCTCTTTAAATGCCATTTAAACAGGGTCCAGAAGCTACCCAAGCAATGGAATGAAGATGTCAATTCACTGAGGAAACGCGTACATTCCGGGTTAATTTGGAATAGCGTAAAAAGTGTAAACCAACTGCATCTCCGACGACCCTCAGCTCGTATTAAACACAGATCATATCCTGTTGTATAATGCAGTGGCAGGGGAGGGAGCAGCACTGCATCACACTGCACGGTACATTTGATTTACCAGGCAACAGCGTCACTCAGAGGCTAAAAAACAGTATGAAACTCGTATAACCAGACATCCAACTTCAGAGATTAGTGATTCGGATGACAATCTCCACAGTAATGGCCTAATCGCCAATAAAACACGTTTATGATATCTAAATCTAATACTTGTCATGATTTCAAACTAAAATTTAAAATTCAAAACTGGCAAAAATACAAACTTGTAAGAAGACCTGTTAACAGTGCTTTTATTTCTATAAAAACACAAACAAAAACCAACGGTGCACTAAGAAAATACCAGTTAGCCAGGAAATTGTTTTAAAAATAAAGTATACCAATCTCTAACATGTTCTTAACTTCTTCTCAGTCAATAAACTACTACTAGCTTTATAGTTTTTTTTAGCATAATTAGTGGCAAATGATGAAAATAAATTCAGCGCAATGTCCTCAGATGACAACAGTATCCCAGCACAAAGCACTTCAGAACCATGGACAGAGATAAAAGTGTAACACGGCTTTTATATGCCAAAATGCTTTTATACGTTCATGTGTCCATAAAAATGGACACATGAACGAAAACATGCTATCAACATGCTATAATGCTCACATAAGCGGTGATATGATCTGTATAAAGTCTGACAAAATAACTTACCATAGTAGACATGCGAGATACTACTGATGACTGCTCTTCATTCTGCAGAGTTTCAGCTCCAGCGTCATCCATACTAACCAGACTTTGACTCAGCGGTTGCACATACTTGATGTCACTCTTTCTGGAGTCAGTCGTCCTGCACACCTCGTAATTGTACACGTGTTGGAGAGTCCCTGTCCCCAAAGTGTCTGAGTAACGTGGTGGATAATATGGAATCACAGGCAGGCTGGAGTGATACAGGATGCGAGACTGTCTCCATCTGTAGATTTTCACTGAGATAATAACCACTAAACACGTGATGAAGAGGAAGGAGACTACAGCCAAAGCCAACACTAAGTAAAAAGTCAGGTTGTCATTGTACTCCTTGTCGTGTGTAAAGTCAGTGAACTCAGACAGCACTTCAGGGAAGCTGTCCGCCACCGCCACGTTAACAATGACTGTAGCTGAACGAGAGGGCTGCCCGTTGTCCTCCACTATAACACTCAGTCTTTGTTTCACAGCATCTTTATCAGTCACTTGGCGGATAGTTCTTATTTCTCCATTCTGTAAGCCCACTTCAAACAGCGCCCTGTCTGTGGCTTTCTGCAGTTTATAGGAGAGCCAGGCATTCTGTCCAGAGTCCACATCAACAGCCACCACTTTAGTCACCAGATAGCCCACATCTGCTGAACGAGGCACCATTTCAGCCACCAGAGAGCCTCCAGTCTGGACTGGGTACAGGACCTGAGGAGGGTTGTCGTTCTGGTCCTGGACATGTACAATGACTGTTGTGTTACTACTTAGAGGGGGCGACCCTCCATCCTGCGCTCTGACTCGTATTTTGTACTCTTTGACTTGTTCATAGTCAAGTGAACGCAAAGCCTGAATGACTCCACTCTCCGTGTTAATGGAGAAATACGCGGATACCGGATTTCCATGAACTTCGCCGTCAATAAGAAAATATGCTATTCGTGCATTCTGACCCTGATCTGGATCAGTGGCGTGGATCTGCAACAGAGCGCCTCCAGGAGAATTGTTTTCCATTATTTGAGTGGTGTAAACACTACGGCCAAAAGCCGGTGCGTTGTCATTAATATCAGTGACGTCTAAAATAACCGTTTTCCTGCTTGATAAGGCAGGCAAGCCTTCATCTGTAGCAGTGAGAGTGATGTTGTACTGGGAACACTTTTCTCGGTCTAAGTTTTGCTCCGTGACCAATGTGTAATAATTTCTGAGAGACGACTTAATTTTGAAGGGGAGGTTTTCATCAATATTTAAATTAATCTGTCCATTTTTACCTGAATCTTTATCTTGGACACTTATCAACCCTACAACTGTACCGGGAGCAGAATCCTCTGAAATTTTACCCGAATAAGAAGCCATTATGATGATTGGACTGTTATCATTCACGTCTGCAATCTCGATTATTAATTTACTGGCGCCAGCTACACCCCATGGGTCTTTTGCTTGAAGGTTTATTTCATAATTTGGATTAATCTCGAAATCGATTTCACCGGTGAGTTTAACCTCTCCCGTGGAAGAATTTATTTCGAAAGGAAAAGAGGAATCCTCCTCCAAGTGAGTGAAATAATAAGTAACGTTACCATTGTAACCCTGGTCCGCATCTACTGCACTGACTTTAGCAATAACTGTGCCTCGCAACACATTTTCTAATACGGAGGCTTTGTATACGGACTGCGTAAAAACGGGTGCGTTGTCATTTGCGTCCAGAACAGTTATATGAATCCTGACTGTGCCAGACCTCTGCGGGTCCCCACCATCCACAGCCGTTAATATAAGCGCATGCTCGCTTTGCTTCTCGCGGTCCAATCCACTCTGAAGCATCATTTCAGCATATTTACTCCCATCTGCGCGGGTGTGTTGTTTGACAACAAAATGACGATTTTCCTTTAAAGAATAACTTTGCAGTGAATTGATTCCTACGTCAGGATCAGCTGCGCTATCAAGCAAAAACACAGTCCCCGTGGGCGTCGATTCGCTTATCTCCAAATTGATCTCCTTTTTGGGAAAAGCAGGAGCATGATCATTTACATCTTGTATTTCAACAGTAATGGAAAACAATTCAAGTGGATCTTCGAGAACAATTTCTAGACTAAAGCTACACGGCGATTTCTTGGCGCATAATTTTTCTCTGTCAATCCTTTCATTGACGACGATATGCCCTTTGTTCTGGTTCAGCGCGACATATTGGTTATCACCATCTATGACGAGTCGAGCTCGACCAGACACCAACCTCTTAACATCCAAGCCCAGGTCTTTTGCCACGTCTCCGACAAACAAGCCTTTCCTCATCTCCTCTGGTATAGAATAACGGATTTGTCCGCTTACAGTAGCAAGGAGGCAGAAAAGCAAAATGGAGACTCTCCAGTCCAATATGGTGCCTTTGCTCTTCAGAGTATCCATTTCTTCCCATTAATATATCAAATCCAAAATGACACAGTTATCCGTACAGAGAGATTATCTCGCTTAAAATATGGACTCTGTAGTCTTCAGTCAAATCTACACATTGCCATCATCCATACTAGAGCCTTTGTCGACATATGCACACAACCATCGCCTATTTTCTTGGAAGACGGGCGGTGTGATTGGGCTGTTAGAAAAATCAAAGTCTGCTTAGGCAACAGCACCACCAACAGTGAGTGAGAAAAAACAACACCATCCTCGGTATGTGTGGACCAATGCTCCATCTGTATGGCCTAAAAATAAACAATGTATCCAAGTGAGCCGTTCATAATTTAATGCCGTGGATGCACACCATCAAAATTAAGGGATGGATAGATGGAAGGATAGATAGACAGACAGACAGACAGACGGATAGACGGATGGATAGATAGATAGATAGATAGATAGATAGATAGATAGATAGATAGATAGATAGATAGATAGATAGATAGATAGATAGATAGATAGATAGATAGATAGATAGATAGATAGATAGATAGATAGATAGATAGATGGATAGATAATCTTTCCTCTCTTGATCCAATCTGACTGATAAGTCCATTGACCTACATTTGTGCAGTGGATTTTCCCCTTTACTATGAACCCACTGGAACACTTATACATGAGCATGAACAAATACTGACACATTTCACAGTTGTTTATCTATCTATCTATGTAGCTAAAACATGATATTGCACAGGTAGGAAAGCCTATTTTCAATAGGTCACAATAGTGCCTTGCATGGCCCCTTGCTCACACACAATATTAGCATATACTGCCGCAGAGCATAACATTTTGCACATCATGATTGTGCATTATTCAGGCAATGACTGCACAGCAGGATGATTAATATTCAAGAGTTTAAAACCTCGGGTGGAATCACATGGCACGCGAAAATAAGAGCAATGCAGTTGCCTGTGTTATGAGACTGCTGCCCTAAATCTTAGTCTTGTATGAATATGACTTTCAAAGCAGCATTTGGTAAGAAATGTCTTGGTTTCGTGTGTGTGTGTGTGTGTGTGTGTGTGTGTGTGTGTGTGTGTGTGTGTGTTGTGAAAAAAAGAAAGAGTAAAGAAAAGACATGAAAAATAGATGGAAACTCATTCTGGGTCAATGGTGTTCTATATTAAGTGTGGGACTTTCAGTATGTTGTTGATGAGGTCATACTAACATTTTGTTTATACAAAGTAGTGTACTGTGTGAGATTTAAAGAGAAAGGAGAAATTAAAATGAAAATCATCTTACCTGCTGGATTGAAATTCACATTTCATTCAGGGAGTGCACCGGGGGAAAAAAGGAGAAAAAAGAAAACAGTTAGTTTGAATCCTGATGAATCTCAAAAAGAACAACAAAAAAATCATGTTTGTCACATTTTACTGTCATGTTCACTCCATTCGCATCCCCACTGAAATAATGAATCATTTTACCTCTTGACATATCGGACACTTTGATGATGTGTGACTGCTCAAATAAGTCTCCATAAACAAAGTGCTATGAGAACTTCCCACAGCTGCTTTGAACAAGATTCACTCAAACTATGGCATGCAACCCTGATTCCACAAATGTTGGAATGCTGTGAAAAACGTAATGACAACAGGATGTAAAATGTTTGCAAGCCTTGTGCGACCTACAATTAATCAAAGACATTAGAAAGACAG
Source organism: Centropristis striata (assembly GCF_030273125.1). NCBI lineage: Eukaryota > Metazoa > Chordata > Actinopteri > Perciformes > Serranidae > Centropristis > Centropristis striata. The sequence continues at coordinate 29,379,407 of NC_081528.1, read as the reverse complement.
GATATCCAATGCTCAAGTGGGATTCTTTTTTGTAAATATATGCACACATTCTGAATTGGATGGATTCTGTTTTCATTTACTTGTCCCAACTTTTTGTAATCAGGGTTGTGCACAACAAGTACAGTAAGAGGTCAAAGTTCATCAGTAGCATAAAGCTGTCTATTATTTGACTTACTACTTCACCATGTTTTTGGTAAATAAAAATAAGATAATGTGAACAAAGACAAACTCATTCTATTGTTAGAACACCCAAAATAGAGCTGTATTCTCTTTAAATTGAGTCTTCAAAAGATAACTGACTCTAAACTGACAGCAGGCTCCTTAGATGTGCTCAACTGTGAAATGATGAGAAGACTGCTCACTTCTAATTTAACCCGTGTTGAATACATTTTTAAATAGCTTTTAAGACAAAAGTTAGTCTTTTTCTGAGCTTTTAACTTGCATTACTTCATGCTTTCTTTAATCTTTGATCTGTATAATTTACCAGGCCTTTTCCTGATATATTAAGTGTCATGAATTAATTATTAAACTACTACAACTTACTAAATTCTTCCTTAAATCCCATTTTCAAATCCAAATCCAATGTTAATAAAGTGACAAGAAAACAAACACACAAAGAAGTACAGCTTGAAGGTGTCACTAGAAAATCCCCACTCCTAAAATGATATAGATAATGTTCCAGTGCTTCTCCAGCAATTTAATCCCCTGCTGTGCACAAGACGTCTCTTTATTAACAAACCGAAACTACCCTCAGTATTCAAAAGCACCATCACACTCTGTGATGCTTGTGTTAATTAAAATCAGCCATGCTAGTTAATTGACATACTTTTAAATCGTTTTCAACTGCACTGCTCGAAACATTGTGACCCATATAATAACAAACAAAAATGAAGCACTGCTGGCTTTTTTCCACCTCTTACCAAGGCTGAAATTAGGAGCACACAAGAGCCTGAAGCTATAACACGAATGAATTCAACATGAATTCACTTTGGAATTATTTTGATGACAAAACCTCTCTGTTTCAAAACCCATGACACAGTCAGCAGCAGGCAGGAATACATACACACACACACACACACACACACACATAAACACACACACACACACACCAGCATTTAACTGTTAAGATAAGACTCTAAGCACTGACCTAAGTGCAACTTCAAACCACAATCCTATTCAACATAATACAAATATGTTGTTTTCTGTAGTCTGTGACTTTAAAACTTATTTGCATTTGTACTCCTTTTTTTTTGTTTGTTTCTTTTTCACTGTTGCATGTCTGATACGTGCTAAAGACACCTTAGGAGACTCTAATTGAGAGTTAATCTAAAGAAAAGATGACATTGTTTAAAATAAAGAAAACCACCATGAAACATACTATTATATTTTGTTTTATTATGCTGTTATAAGCAGCAATGGCAGCAACGCGTAAGAGGTCAGATGGCTATTTTGTGCAATAGCAACACTTTAAAAAATAATCATCCTTTCATCATCATAAGTTTTCCCGGCAAATAATATTAAGCACTGTTTTAGTAGTGCTGGCATTGAAGCATTACAATCCTAATTTTTGACATTTGACATACAATGAATGCATGATAAATGCTTATCCATTCTAACTGGATAGTTCAAGTAAGCTGCAAAATAAAAAATAAAAAACACTACAACAATCTGTAATTATCTACAAGTGTTGTGAATTAATTGTGTAAGACTTCTAAGTGCATTACAGCATGGCACTGTCCAATTTTGAGGGCAAAGTACAGAAGTAAGTGAAGGTTAATTTGGGGCTGTTTTTCTTATCAGTATGTTGCAAATACTTTTTGCTTATATCTAAGGGAGGCACGTTGTACTACAAAAACATGCATGCAAGTCTTTGTCAGTGTGCAAGTTTTATTTTCTTGATATTTACAGTTGCCATGCAGTTTTGTTATAATGGTAATAATCAGTTTTACGATATAAATGTCCTTCATTCCTTTACTTTACACATCCTGCATAAAAGATAATTAGGTCAATAGAGAAGTAAAACACATTGGTCTCTTCAAGTTTATTTTTCACCAGTACACTCAATATGTTTACATATTGTTCAATTCTCGTAGTGCAAATATTGTATTATGTCTTTGTAACAAAAAAAACAAGTGTTGTTCTGTGAAAACATATGGCAGTATCAGTTATCATTGGCTGCAGTGCATTTCAAGCCAAAAAATGTAAAACAGTGTGTAGTCTATCTCACACACAAACACGTTGATAGGCAAAGAAAAATACATCAAGGAGAAAGCAAACATATTAAAGGCTTGGACTACAATTCGTTATCTGTATTCTCAATAAATCAAAAGATACAGTGAAGAAAAGAGTACTTATAAAAGGTCTACCATGCATTTTAAAATAGAGGAAGACAAAGAGAAAGACTACTATGTAGTGATATAGTAGTTAAGAGAAGTCCTAAAAGAGGCAGGCAAACGAAACAAGCCTGACTAAAGTTACAACAAACAATCTTTCTGCAGCAAACTTTGTCAAACTTTGATTAAAAAAACAACTTCAAACAAACCAAATGTTAAAAGAAGAATTACTATATTTATGCTACAATGATAATATTTCGAAAATATTAAGATAGACTCTTGTATTGGGTTGAAATGACCGTTTATATTCAGGTCATGGGGTTGAGGTTGAGGTTATAAGCAAAGCTCCGAAAGCATTACAAAACATGTTTAAAAAGGTGTTGACAACATTTTACCCACAAATACAATTCTAACAGATTTGGCAGTCAAAGCATCAGATTGGAATTCAACGCACTGGGATTATATCACAGCATATTTACAATATCATATGGCCGGCGCTCATGTGATGACGTAACAAGGATGCGGCGCACCTGCCCTCACCTTCAGAGTATTTCTGTCAGTACTCGCGCGCCTGAGCGTGTTTTTTTGATAGGCTGCACTTCTTTGCTTCAATGTGTCAGTGTCTGTGCTCGAGGCGAAACGAAAATCGCCTCTCCATGACCCTGTGGTCAAGAAGGAGTCATATCGATCATCTTTCAGCAGGGTCCCACACCGGCTGAAATCTGTAAAACTAGGGGGGCAGTAGGTCGTGGGGAAAACGGGCAGACTCGCGGTGGTTGAGCGGTAAACATAGCTACGTCTGCAGAGCTTAAAATAAAACACTCCGCTGATTAAAAGGATGAAAAGGGATGAAACGGCGGCCAGGGCGATTATCAAGTAAAACGTTAAATTGTCGCTGTCCTTTGACTCATCTGCAAACTCAAATAGTTCGTTTAAAACGGGCAGCCCGTTGCCTATCACCACGCTGACTGTAGCGGTGGCTGAGAGAGATTCGTGCCCGTTATCTGTCACTGAAACAACAACCGTTTGTTTCGGTTCATCCTCCTCCATGAATAGTCGCACGGTTCTGATTTCTCCTGTATGTAAACCGACCACAAACAGGTTCGGCTGCGTTGCTTTGATTATTCTGTATGAGAGCCACGCGTTATGGCCAGAGTCAGCGTCCACAGCTACCACCTTAGTAACCAGGTAACCACGAGGCGCTTCAAGTGGCACCATATCCTCAGCAATTAACCCGGTGGTTTGTACAGGGTATAGGACAACAGGTGAATTGTCATTCTGGTCCTTAATAAAAGCGTTTACAGTGCAGGTGGTGGTGAGCGGAGGGTTGCCTCCATCTCGAGCTGTCACCTTAATTTGAAAGTAAACTGACTGTTCGTAATCAAAGAGGCGAGACGTGAACAGATCCCCAGTGTCTGAGTTGATAGTGAGGAAGGAGGACACTTCTGACTTTGTGTCCTTTGATATTTGGTACGTGATTTTAGCATTGGATCCGTCGTCAATGTCCTCTGCTTTCACTTTCATCACAAACGTGCCAACGGGTTGGTTTTCCAAGATGTTGGCATTGTACTCGCCCTGCGTAAAAGTCGGGGGGTTATCATTAATATCATTCACCACGATTGTTATTACTTTTACACTGGAGAGTGAGGGAGAGCCCGCGTCAGTGGCAGTCACTGTGATGTTATACTCAGGTTGAAATTCTCGGTCTAGTATTCCGTCTGTCACTAACATGTAATAATTTTTCACCTCTGACACAAATTTAAATGGAACATTGTCAGGGATTGTACACGTGACGCGCCCACTGCTTCCAGTGTCCAGGTCGTAAATATTAATAAGAGCAACCATAGTTCCTGGTTTAGAGTCTTCAGCCACGTTAGCAGAGGCTGACTTTATTTCTATTATGGGTTTATTGTCATTTACGTCGATAACGTCAATTATAAGTTTACAGTGAGAAGCCTGGCCACCCCCATCTTTAGCCTGAACATCCAGCTCGTGAGTACTGGCCTCTTCATAGTCAATGACCCCTGCCACCCGAACCTCTCCACTCTGAGGGTTAATCTCTATAACACCTCCAATCTTGTCTGACAGGTGACTGAAAGAGTACGTTATCTCTCCATAAAGACCTTCATCTGAGTCTGTGGCATTCAGCTTTGCAATGAGAGTCCCTATGGGAGAGTTCTCTGGCACAGAGGCTTTATAAACTCGTTGGCTAAAAACTGGGACATTGTCATTGGCGTCCAAAACACGAATGTAGATAGAAGCAGTTCCTGATCTGACTGGATTCCCTCCGTCAATCCCATTGATTTTCAGTACATGTTCAGCTTGTGCCTCTCGGTCCAAGGCCTTTTTAAGAACAAGTTCGGGGTAAGCATTCCCGTTTATTTGGGTACTCATTTCCAGTGCAAAATGATCATTCGGGCTCAGTTTATATTCACGGACAGAGTTAGTTCCCAGATCGGGGTCATGCGCGCTCTCCAATGGAAAGCGCCTCCCCAGAACTGTGGATTCGACTAAATCTAGTTGTATCTCCCCCGCAGCGAACACCGGGCTGTTGTCATTTATATCTGCAATATCCAAAACTAAGCTGTATGCTTGAAGGGGATCTTCAAGTAAGAGCTGATACTGCAGGATGCAGACATTTGCTTGCGCGCAGAGCTCCTCTCGGTCTATCCGTTGGCTGATCAAAAGATTGCCTGACGCAGTGTCCAGTTCGCACAGCTGGCTGGTTCCTTCTGCAACAACACGGGCACGACGAGCGTCAAACTCCGTCCCTTTCAGCCCAAGATCCCTCGCTACATTCCCGATAACCGAGCCCCGCTGCATCTCCTCTGGAAGGATGTAACGGACTTCTCCAGGCGAAAGACCAAAAAGGATGGAAAACACTAAAAAATGCAGCCACCATTTTAAGTTTATTCGCTGGTCCATTATTA